>NW_017619742.1:3995000-4292500 GCF_001879475.1 Ipomoea nil
TATATATGTACACATCACTATATATGCAACAATAAGATTGCAAATATTAATATGTCGTCCAAGTGTCTCTCTCGCTCTGGGAGGCAGAAGCTGGCCCAAAGGGAATCGTCACTTGTGAGAATCGAACCCAGGTTATCACAAAATTCTTCCCCACAAAGAGAGCTCATTTGCCACTTGAGCTACCCTGTCGGGTTAAATATTAATGAATGGAATTAGTCTCTGAAACGCTCTCGAAAACCGCGATGCCAGAGGCGACCCCTCAGTCGCCGACGGTTCAAGAATCCTCGGAACGAAGTTCAAATAAGCCAAAAAGGGAAAAATCGGAGTTGGGGGTATCATCTCCGACCCCATCAGGTAGTAGAATTCAAGAAACGACTCTGGATAGTGAGCAACAGACTCCGGGCTCGGCCCAGTGGAAAACGCCTGATGCAACGCCGAATCAAGCTTGGGGTCCTAAGGATTTCAACGTCTACGAGAATAAAGATGACGAGTCAGAGGAGGAAGATATGGAGGATGGCGATTTGGATCCATGCAACCTGGTAATACCGGTCACGGAGGAAGAAAAGGAGCAAATTCGCAGACCGTGGCGTAGGTCTTTGATTTGCAAGGTTCTTGGCCGGAAAGTGAGCTACTCATATCTACGCCAGAGGCTTCAGAAGATGTGGAAGCCGGAGTCAGTGTTTGAATTAATTGCGCTTGACAACGACTATTTCATTTCCAAGTTCGAATCGCTAAGGGATTACGAGTTCGCCAAATATGAAGGACTGTGGGTGATTCTTGACCACTATTTGATAGTGCAAGAATGGGAACCAAACTTTGATACATCGAGCAAAATAACCAAGAAACTTCTGGTGTGGGTAAGGTTTCCTACTCTTCCTATTGAGTATTTCGAAGAAAAGTTTGCGAGGAAGATAGCAAGAAGGGTGAGCCGTCCAGTTAGGGTGGACTTTACCACTAGTTTAATCTCCAAAGGAAAATTCGCCCGGGTATGTGTGGAAATCGATATCTCCAAGCCTTTGTTAGATAAATTCACCATTGAGGAGAAGGTTTGGTCGATCGAGTATGAGGGTATTCATATGGTCTGCTTTTTATGGGCATAGGCTAGCCCAATGAGAAAGGAAAGCTTCCCAAACTTAGCAACGATACGCTAATCACTCTCATCCCGAAAATCAACTCTCCAGAATCTGTTAAGCAATTCCGCCCCATCGGACTATGCAATGTATCCTATAAGTTGATAACAAAAACAATGACAACTAGGCTCAAGGATATTTCCAGGAAATTAATCAGCCCCCATCAATCAAGTTTCGTGCCTGGTCGACAGATAGTAAACAATATTCTAGTCTACCAGGAAATCCTCAACTCGATGAGGTGTAAAAAGGGAGCCTCAGGTTGGATGATAATGAAAATTGATTTGGAGAAAGCCTACGATAGGCTAAGGTGGAGTTTTATCGAAGATACTCTCAACGACATTGGACTTAGCATTAATTGGGTTAGGAATATCATGACCTGTGTGACCACCTCAAGGTTGGCAACTATTTGGAATGGCCATCAATCCGAGTGGTTTAAACCGGAACGGGGAATCAGACAAGGAGATCCCATCTCACCCCTCCTATTTGCTTTGTGCATAGAGAGACTAAGTCACTTGATATAGAGCTCTGTGGCATCAGGTAAGTGGAAAGGTTTTAAAATCAATAACCTTAATTCTAACATTTCTCACTTGTTTTTTGCAGACGATATGGTGTTAATAGGGGAAGCAACTGCTATCCAAGCTATAGAAATGAAGGCTTGTCTCTACAAGTTTTGCAGCAGCTCTGGCCAACGAGTTAACCTGCTGAAGTCCTCCCTTTTTTTCTCAAAGAATGTATCGACCTCGGTCCAACTTGAGATTGGAAGGATTGTTGGTATTCCGAAGGTGTCAAGTATGGGGAAGTACCTTGGAGTCCCTTCTATCCATGGGAGATTGAAGAACGATTCTTTTGCGGACATCATAGAGAAAGTTAGATCAAAGCTGGCAGGGTGGAGATCACGAACACTATCCCTTGCTGGCAGGTATGTACTTGCTAAATCCGTTCTGGCATCGATGCCTTATTACATGATGCAGTCAACTCTTCTGCCTGCTGGGGTTACATCGTCCAAAGAAAAGTTAATTCGAAGTTTCTTGTGGGGTGGCACTGATGGATCAAGAAGTTCCCATTTAGTCAACTAGGATATGGTAACAAGAGTGAAATCCAACGGGGGGCTGGGCATTCGCAGACTGGATCAAATGAATATTGCCTTTATGGCAAAACTCGGCTGGAGAATGGCGCAAAATGAGGATAGTTTTTGGGTACAGCTCTTTAGAGCCAAGTACACTTCATCCCACCCGTAGTTCTCAGAATGGACTGCCAAAACCAACATGTCTAATGCCTGGAGAGGCATCCTCAAAGCTACTCCGCTCCTCCATAAAGGAGTCAAGTCCTTCGTCAGAAATGGAAAAAATACACGTTTTTGGCTCGATAAATGGGTAGAGGATGATCCGTTACAGCAGGTTGCTTTGAGCCATATTCCAGATAGCGAAATTTTGAAGCCAGTTGGCTACTACTGGAACCCCCTTGAGGGCTGGGATTGGAGTAAATTCGACAAGCTTTTACCAGAGAACACTCTCTCTAAGATTGCAGCAATCATCATTTGTGATGATCCGAACCAGAGTGACTACATAGGTTGGGCGAACGAAGCTAGTTGGAAGTTCTTGGTCAGCTCAGCCTATGAGTTAGCAACAGAGTAGGCGACTCCACTACAAGCGGCAAAGTGGAATAATATTTGGAAATTAACGGTTCCCAACCGCATTTGTTTATTCTTGTGGCTAGTCAAGCATGAAAGGATAATGACGAATGCAAATAGAGTAAGGCGTGGCTTTGCAAGCTGTGATAAGTGCTGGTATTGCCACAATGCAATTGAGAACACTGATCATGTACTAAGAACATGCCCGTTGGCGCAAGAAATTTGGGAGCTTGTTTTCCCCATTCACCACAACGAAACAGCTCTTAGGTCCTTCCCAGACTGGCTGGATTTGGGTATTAAAGGTACGACCAGCAGATGTCCCTCTAGCAGTAGCACCTTATTTGCCCTAACATGTTGGTGGCTGTGGAAATGGCGCAATGAAGCTATCTTCAACAACGTTGCATTCACCGTATAGATTCTAAGGTAGCCTGGATCAAAGCTCAGCACGAGATTGTAACTACGGCATTCTCCAAAACCAGAGGCGCTAAGTACCAACAAGGTGTACTCCGTTGGGGACTCAAAAGGTGGGTGAAACCATTAGAAGCTCGTGTCAAGATCAACGTAGATAACATGAACAATTTTCAATTTCAACTCTTTTTTTACTTTGCCATTTTCCCCATAATAATAATTATAATAATAATAATTATTATTATTACTATTTTGTAGTGACTTTCTTAACTTTGGCATTACTTTAATGTGGTTCAAAATGGTACAATTTTAAGATCAATGATTTAATGGACAAAAGAACTTGGCGATATCAAGCAAAATAAATTATCATAAAATATATACCTAATAATTATTATGGTAATTAAGGAATTAATTGCACATATATTAGTATAATTGACTAATAATTATTATGATAATTAAGTTAATAATTACCTTAATAATAGTATAATTACAATTAAATTTGGTTCGTTGGATTTTTTTTTAATTATTATAATTAATTTTATGATAATCTCTCTCTTCACACACACACACACACACATATATATAAATAAATATATATATATATATATATATATATATATATATATATATATATATATATATATTTGAAGGTTTAAAAGTATAATTGCACAATATTAATATAATTACCTAATAATTATTATGGTAATTAAAAGATTAATTGCACAAATATTATTATACTTGATTAATAATAATTATGTTAATTAAGCTAATAATTACAAAGATATTAGTATAATTAAAATTAATCATGGGTTGTGGAATTTTTTTTATATAATAATTACAATTAATTCATTTATATATAGAGGATGAAGAAATAAAGTAGAGGCGATATGGTGAAAAGGAATGTATGACTTAAGTTATAGAAGTATAATTGCACATATATTAGTATAACTAATTAATGATTACTATGGTAATTAAGCTAAACATGGATCGTTGGATTTATTTTTATAATAATTACAATTAAATTGTTTATTCTTTTTTCTCCTATTTATTTTAGTAATAATTGCAGACAAACGAGTCATATATTATTTAATTAATTGCAGAAAAATGAGTCATTTATTATTCAATTAATTGAGTGATTTTTACACTAATCTTATAATCATATAAATCTAAATTTTCAAATATTAGAATTGTTTATAATTTCATCTTTAATTTTATAATCTAAATATATAATAAAAATTTTATCCGTGCATAGCATGGGTAATTGGGCAATTATTTGCTTGAATTCAAGTAAGGATAACATCAAAAAACATAATTGATCCAATCATTTCATCAATTGCACAATATAATATTTGTTATTATAATTTATATAATTGTATATCGATTCAAATATTCTTAAATATTATAAACAAATCAATTTCGTGCAACGCAAGGGTGAAAAATACTAGAATTTTGCGAATATTTGAATCGATATACAATTACTAAATTATAACAATAGATATTATATTGTGAAATCTATTTAATATTAAAAATATAACAATATTAAAATTCATATTCCTATTTTTCCGTCACTACTCAATATTGAATAATGATATCTAGTTTACTCAAATATATTTATTCGACTTTATTATTTACTTTTTATTATTTATAAATAAACTATTTTTTTTTTGTTATTTTTCCTTTTAAGAGTTGATGTTATCGGATTCAGATAAAAAACAGTTTGCTTTGGTGGAGTTTGAGAAGTTGTTATCTTTGTGGGGGAAGAGCCTGAAGGACTTTTCAGAAATGTCAATTCCAGACGAAACTAGCATAGGTTTGAGTGAAAACATGTTGATAGCTGAAGAGTTGACATATGACAAGGAATCGTTGAAGACAAAGCGTGAAACATTAATGGTAACACAATTGACCGATGAGCAAAAGAATGTTTACGACTCTGTTATGAATGATTTTGATTCCAATGGAGGTGGAATGTTCTTTGTGTATGGTTACGAAAAAACATGCAAGACGTTTGTGTGGAGAACGTTATCGTCAAAGATAAGGAGCCACGTGTAACGTTTATCCGTTATTATTATTATAACATTAGGATAAGTTATGATAATATTCGGTATTTGATATGTGGTGCAACACTAATAACCTAATAGCTAGACTACCATTATGATTAGGAGTCTGGTTAGAGTTTAGGAGACCTAAAGACATACAACCACAATGATGGCCAGTAGTTATATAAGGTCACTAGTCCTCTCACTGCTCACATTACATACCTCATACACCATCTAGAGAGAGCTGAGTAAAGTGAGACACAAAATACTCGTTATCTCTGCAGCAATCCGGATCGCTCAACCGTTTCAAGAACTATGGCTGGAGGTTAGTCGGTCTTGTTATCACATACTATATGATGCATGTGATATATTTAGTCTATTATTCTTTGGTTTGCAATTATATTGTCTGGGCTGCTGGAAATTTGATTTATTCCGCATTCAGAAACAAAAAGAAAAATTAAAATTGGATAATTATTTTTTGTTTGGCCTTTTCACTGCTTCGCCGGAAATTTCTTTCTTGTTTTTGGAATTTTGGTGCTGCTGTAGGTTAGACGAAGATGGTGAATGATGAATTAAAGTTTGGGCCAAGTCTGGACCAATTGGGCTAGACCTGGGCTCCTATAATTTTTTTTACTGGACTTGTTAATTATAGTTTTGGGTCAAATCTGAATTGATATTTGGACTACATCAATTCATTCAGTTTAACATCTCTATCATATTTGGACTTCTTCTAAATAAATTATCCAATTGAATTTATTTTTTATTAAGTCTATTGTTAAATTATTATTCAACTTTGAATAATTATTCAGTTTTAATTTTTCAGTTGAATTTTAATTTAATAATGTTTTTCAGTTTAAATTGTATTAAGTGTTACAATTTAATTGTGGAGTATTTTGTGAGTAATATGTATAATCTGAGCATGCTATTTATCTATTTATTGCAATAATTATTTGACTATTATAATTATGCCCGTAGAAAAGCATGTTCATTAAGAAAAATTTAGAGCCTTTTAGGTCTAAATTTATATGCTTTGCATGATTTAGTGCCTTCTAAGTGAATTAGTGCCTTTCAGGTTAGATTATGCATATTATTTCTCAATCTTCAGTTATTACTCCACTCGTGCTCTTATAAAGTTCAAAGCACATAAAGTACATAAACAATTCGTAGTTCACCCTATTCAAAGCCTTATCCATAGGTGAAACTACACTCTTTAGATCTCTCAAACGATTTTACTTCAAAACTGAGAACACATGAATTAGGGAAGTTCTTGGGGAGGAATACTAGTTCTATGGCCCTAGCTTAAAAGCCTTGTTGCTACTAGTCCCCTTGCGATGCTACTCTGTCTATGGAGTTGGTTTTTAACCGAGCTTCGCCTCGACCAACTTTCCTGGGAGTATACCTAAGGATTGTCTATCATATTTTGGTTTAATCTGTTTGTTTATTAGGTTTTCTTGCTAATGTGATTATGTTGTTTGGTCAATTAAAAAGTAGCCACAACATCTTTAATTTAACAAAATTACATATTAAGTTTTACTCACATAAAGTTAAAGCAAGAATATTGTAGTTACTTCTACGTGATATGGCAAAATTTAGCCCACAGGCAATTTTGTTATATTTGTAGGGTTAATTAGGATGAAATACCATACTATGATCATAATTTGCCCACAGGGATTATGTATCGGCATATAGCTTTGGTAGTTTTGTCATTAAGGGTGGAAAAACTATAATCACACCCATTCCGTTTCCACCATTCAGTTTTGGTAAATTCATTATGCGTAAAAATTTAGCCCACAGGCAATTTTTATGGCATCCGAATTTATTTTTTCGCATAATTTTACATTGGTAATTAATATTATGTACTTCAGTATCTCTCTCTAATTTTGTGCCTTGAAAATTCTAACCAAGCATTAATTATTATTCTTTACAGCAACTGATCCTGTCACCCAAACACGAACTATTAATGTTTCAATCCTTAATGAAGATAACCACAAAGAGTGGAAAGATGATATTCTCTTGCAATTAAGATTATTAGAGTTGGATTATGCTGTTCTCAATGAGGAACCCCCTGAGGTTAATGAAGAAAGCACCGGCGAAGCCATGCAGCTTCGCGAACAATGGGAGAAATCCAATGGATTATGTGTGCTCTTCATTAAGTCAAGAATTTCCAGAAAAATTCGTTTTTGCTTTGAGGACATTAGGAAAGTTAAGCCCTTGCTCAAAGCTATCGATGATAATTTCATTGTATCTAAGAAAATTTTGGCAATAACTCTAGTAATGAAGTTTAGAAATTTGCGTCTTTCCACTATCAAGGGAACACGGAAACACATCATGCAACTCATGGACATTGCGGCTCAATTAAAGAAGTTGGAAATCATTGTACCAGATGATTTTTTGGTGCGTTTTGCACTTGATACCCTCCCTCAGGAGTACAATCCTTTTATGATTTCCTACATCACACATAAAGTGGACTGGTCTATCAATGAGTTGATAACCAAGTGTGCAATGGAAGAACGAAGGCTTGTGCCTAAGCTTGGGTATGTTCCATCTTCTTTTGTTTGTTTCGAATCTAATATGTTAGAAGTTAATACTAATTCTTGGTGGGTTGACTCTGGTTCAACAATCCACATTGCAAACTCTTTGCAGGATTTGACAAAATTAAGACAGCTGTCAAGAACTGAGTGTAGCATCTTCTCTGGAAACAAGATTGCATCACCAGTAGAAGCTGTCGGAGTTTGCAATTTAGTTTTGGACAATGGCTTTATATTGACGTTAGAAAAGACATTTTATGTTCCCAGTTTTCCTAGGAACTTAGTTTTAGTATCTAGACTTGTACCCTTCGGATATTCTTTTGAATTTAATGCCAATGATTTCAAGTTATTTCATTATTCTACTTGTGTTGGTACTGGTACATTGTCTAATGGTCTTTTCCGTCTTAAATTAAAGAATGATTCAATTTACAATTCTTTACATGTTCAAAACGGCACCAAACGGTGCAGTATTAACGACAATTCCTCAATGTTGCGGCACCGGAGATTAGGTCATATCTCCCTTAAGCATATTAAAAGGTTGGTAAAGGATGGAGTACTTTCTACTCTAGACTATACTGACTTTGAGACTTGCATTGACTGCATTAAGGGTAAGCAGACAAGCAAGTCAGAGAAAGGTACTAATAGAAGAACAACGTTGTTGGAAATTATTCATACTGACATATGTTGTCCTGACATGACAATACCTGGTCAGAAATATTTTATCACCTTTATTGATGACTTCTCAAGTTTTTCCTATGTGCATTTACTTCATCATAAACATGAAGCATTGGATGCCTTTAAATCATTTAAAGCTGAAGTTGAAAACCAATGTAACAGGAAAATGCACATAGTTAGGTGTGATAGGGGTGGTGAATACTATGGTAGATATACTAAGAGTGGACAAGAACCTGGTCCATTTGTTAAGTTTCTTCAAGAGCATGGGATTGTTGCCCAATACGCCATGCCTGGTTCTCCGGACGAAAATGGTGTAGGTGAAAGAAGAAACCGGACCCTTCTAGATATGGTGCGGAGTATGCTTAGCAACTCTAAGCTTCCTAAGTCGTTGTGGGATGAAACACTTTAGACTGCAACGTATATATTAAACCATGTTCCAACCAAGGCTGTCCTTAAGACACCATTTGAGTTATTCAAAGGTTGGAAACCGAGTTTGCAACATATGCGTGTTTGGGGATGTCCGTCTGAGGTGAGGATATATAACCCACACGAGAAGAAACTTGACCCAAGGATGATTAGTGCTTTCTTTATTGGATATGCACAATCTTCTAAGGGTTATAGGTTCTATTGTCCATCTCATACTACTAGGATAGTGGAATCAAGGAATGCTAAATTTCTTGAAGATGACTTGATTAGTGGGAGTGATCGGTTTAAGGACTTAGTTCCTTCCTTCGATAATACTAACTCTCGACCTTTTACGTCATCTGGTGGGGTTGTACTTATCCGCAGTGCTCCTTTAGTTCTGCCTGCAGATATACCACCTACCATTGATATTCCACAAACTGTTGAGGATCAGCCTTTGGAAGAACCATTTTAGGACTTACAGCAACCGCTCGAACTAGATTTCGAACCAATGGTTGAACCAACTTAGGATATATAGCAAGATTCTGAGCCGATGTAGACTGAACCAATTCAAGAACTGCCACCAGTTCCTGAAGAGGTAGTTGGCCCGCATCCTGTACAAGGTGATGAGGGTCCAACCTTAAGACGGTCTACTCGGATAAGGCGATCAGCAGTTCCTAGTTATTATGTTTCGTATCTACAAGAATCTGACATAGGGGCCGAAAATGATCTTGAAACATTCTCTCAAGCCACAAATTGTGCCACTTATGGTTGGAAGCCATGAAAGATGAAATGAATTCCATGAAGGACAATGGAGTTTGGGATCTTGTTGAGTTGCCTAATGGGGCCAAGGCTATTGGCTGTAAATGGGTTTTAAGACTAAAAGAAACTCATTAGGCAACATTGAGAGATACAAGGCCCGGCTTGATGCCAAGGGATTTTCTCAAAAAGAAGGAATCGATTACAAGGAGACCTTTTCTCCTGTATCAAAGAAAGATTCACTTCGTATCATTCTGGCATTAGTTGCACATTTTAATCTTGTGTTGCAACAAATGGATGTGAAAACCACTTTCCTTAATGGTGATCTAGAATAGGAGGTTTATATGAAACAACCTGAAGGTTTCTCTTCTAGGGGTGGTGAGCATTTAGTATGTAAGCTTAAGAAATCCATATACGGTTTAAAACAAGCCTCCCGTCAATGGTATATCAAATTCGATGGGGTAATTTCTTCATTTGGTTTTGTTGAAAATCCCTCAGATAATTGTATATACCAAAAGGTGAGTGGGAGTTAAATTTGCTTTCTTGTTTTATATGTGGATGACATCTTACTTGCCACCAATGATAAGGGGATGCTTCGTGATGTGAAACAATTTCTTTCTAAGAACTTTGATATAAAGGATATGGGTGATGCCTCTTATGTTATTGGCATTAAAATTCAGAGAGATAGGTCCCGGGGTATACTGGGTTTATCTCAAGAAACCTAAATAAACAATGTTTTAGAGAGATTTCATATGCAAAATTGTTCACCAAACGTTGCTCCCATAGCTAAGGGGGATAAATTCAGTTTGGACCAATGTCCGGAAAATGACTTGGAGAAAGAATCCACGGAGAACATCCCTTGTTGGATGTCTTGGATATATTCAAGTCTGTACAAGGCCGAACAATGCTCATGCGGTTGGAATGCTAGGGCGTTACCAACACAATTCGGGGTTAGACCATTGGAGAGCTGTAAAGAGGGTTCTAAGGTATCTAAGATAAACCAAAGGTTACAAGCTTGGGTTTAGGCAGACTGACAATTTAGATGTTGTCGGTTATTCAGACGCGGATTTCGCTGGCTGTGTTGATTCTCGAAAATCAACTTCAGGGTGCGTCTTTATTATGGCCAGTGGGGCTATCTCATGGAGAAGTGTTAAACAGTCCTTAATAGCTACTTATACCATGAAAGCCGGGTTCGTTTCCTGTTTCGAGGCTACTCCACAGGGTGTTTGGCTAAAGAATTTTATCTCTGGGCTTAGAATTATGGATTCTATATCTAAGCCATTGAAAGTCTACTGTGACAACTCAGCTACAGTCTTCCTAGCTAAGACCACAAAAGTGGGAGTCGAATTAAGCACATCGACATCAAGTTCTTAGCAATTAGGGAGCGTGTCAAAATTAAAGTTATATTCTTTAAACACATTCATACTGAGTTGGTGTTAGCAGATTCCTTGACTAAATGCATGCCTTCAGAAAATGGGACTTTCATCTACTTTCTGATTTGTATATACATTCAGTTTCAATAAAAATTCTTTGGCATTCAGACATTTTCTCAATTAAGTGTGTACACCTTCATTTACTTTATATTGATGAGAAAATGTACTTCAAGGACTTGGAATAAACATAGGGTTTATTTCGTTGGGTTTTGTTTCATAATTAAGTGTTCAAGGGCAGTTTGCATTTGATCATAATGGATACTACTCGCGCTAATGAGAACATATCATTATGGTTGGTGTTTTTCTGTTATTGAGTGGTAGTGCTTGCACCAAGTGGGAGAATGTAACATTTATCCGTTACCATTATTATAACATTAGGATAAGTTATGATAATATTCAGTATTTGATATGTGGTGCAACACTAATAACCTAATAGCTAGACTACCATTATGATTAGGAGTCTGGTTAGGGTTTAGGAGACCTAAAGACATACAACCACAATGATGGCCAGTGGTTATATAAGGTCACTAGTCCTCTTACTGCTCACATTACATACCTCGTACACCATCTAGAGAGAGCTGAGTAAAGTGAGAGACAAAATACTCGTTATCTCTGCAGCAGTCCGGATCGCTCAACCATTTCAAGAACTATGGCTGGAGGTTAGTCGGTCCTGTTATTACATACTATATGATTCATGTGATATATTTAGTCTAACACCACGGTGATATTGTTCTAAATTTTGCTTCTAGTGGAATAGTATCTTTGCTCTTGCCGGGAGGCAGGACGACACATTCCAGATTTGCTATACCACTCTCCTTGAACGAAAATTCCATCCCATGTGCAATATATCGCAAGACAGTGACATTGATGAGCTTATAATAAGGAACAAATTGATAATATGGGATGAAGCACTAATGACGCACAAAAACTATTTTGAGGCTTTGGACAAAACCATGAGGGATATATTTAGTTTCGCCATACCGGGTAGTGCTGAAAAGACTTTTGGTTGAAAGACAATAATTTTGGGCGGCGATTTTAAACAGATCCTACCTGTTATTCCGAAAGCAACAAGACCAATAGTTTTTGTTGGGATTGCAAGGGTTGTAAACAGCGATTCATTTGGACATATGGACAAATATTAATTCTTCATACCTGTGGACAAATATGATGAGCAAATATTAATTCTTCATACCTGTGGACAAATTGTAAGGTAATAATGCTCACCAAGAACTTGAGAATATGAACCTTAGCTTCAGAGGAAGATAGACTGACGATTTATTGGTTTTCAAAATAGATTGCAGACATCGGAGATGGGATTGCAAGGGTTGTAAACAACGATTCATTTGAGATCGATATTCCGACACAGTTTTTGTTGAAGTGTGGACACAATCCCATAGCAACTATAGTGGTGGAAAGCGCATTCCAGATTTGCTATACCACTCTCCTTGAACGAAGATTCCATCCCACATGCAATATATCGCAAGACAATGACCTTGCTGAGCTTATAATAAGGAGCAAATTGATAATATGGGGGTGAAGCACTAATGATGCACAAACACTATTTTGAGACTTTGGACAAAACCATGAATGATCTATTGAGGTGCATCACATAAACGACGTTGAACAGACTGAGTAGAGGGGTTTTGTTTCTTCATGTTTTTGTTGGCACGGAACGTGTTACACACACTAGGTGTGCCTGATGCACTGTGTGCATTCATTTGTAAACTACATGTACATTTGCGTGATCTGTTTTAGTGGAAGATAGGCATGGGGTCTGAGGTGTGGAAGTCATTTGAGTCACCAATCATGGTGTTAACATAGGGTGTTGTGCGATGTTGGTGTGGAGTATGTTATGACGTAAGAGGTGGGTCGCACCGTGTGCAACTGCTTTGCCATGTGTGTGCTATGTATGTAGGTGGGAACTTGTTTCAAATGAAGATCCACTAGAATAGAATAACGTGTGCATTAGACAAAAAAGACATGCATGACAATTTGTGTATATACGCATTGCAAAGTATGCATGTGGTGGCCTAGTGTATGTGCACATATGAGGACTAGTGTATGCATATTACACAAGGGTGTTAAACATGCACACACAGCCAGATGCACATACCGGAACGTGTATGTGCACACGCACCATCTTCTTCGCAATTGCTCGAACCTAATGAATCGGGAAAAAACTCCTCCCCAACTCCAACACCTGAGACGTCTTGTTGTTGGACCTAGGTGCTGCTAATGAATTACAAGCTAGGTTTATGGATTGTGAATAAAGTCTTGGTCCTACCATTATTAGAATCCTACAAACATGAAAAATATAATCAATCAATTTTAATAGCTAGAATTAAATATTCTAGCCTTTCAAAAAAGAAAATATATCCTATCTTAATTACTATATCACCCTTGGGAATTAATTCTATCTTAAATAAAAGGGAAAAAAATGGTAAATCATGACCATTAATATTTTTGGGATCTCTGCTATCAATAATGGCTTGGAGTCAAGTCTAAGATCATATTTAGGCAAAACAACACTACAACAGCCACTTAAGGCATCTGCAGAGTAAAACATTTGAAGTTAATATTTGTTTTATACATTGAATAATGACAGTAATGCATCATTAACCGGCATAAATCTTTTACTACGACATTAAATGCATTACCCCAAAAAGAAGAGATAGATTTCGTAAGATCCCATTTCATGAGGATTTGATAGTGCCTATGCCAACTCTTATGTACAACCGTGGTAGACAACTCTTATGCCAACTCTTAGCTTAAACTTTTCATATGCTTAGTGTCTTCTTCCTCCTCTTGGTTTCTTCTCGTCATTTCTCCATTCTTCAACTTCCTTCGCTAAGCATATGAAAAGACTATTTTATCCCTAATCTAAATAGTAAACTAACTCTAGGTTCACGGAAGGACTAATAAAGGAACGTTTTTTTATTATTATTATTATTTTTTTATTTTTTATATTCAAGGGTTTAATTCATCCAAATTAAAAGACGAGGACCAAATTTAAAAAATCACAATAGTCGAAGGACCTTTGCTGGAATTAACTCTTTTGAGCATGAGCAAGGTACCGCCCAAAGGCTTCAACGTTTTGAGCGAAATTTTGTGAAATTTCGAACCGCCAAAATACTTCTAAAATTTTTTAAGTATGAGCTAAAATACGTAGGGGGGGGGGGGGGACTTAAATATTCCAATTTCCGTCCAACAACAATATTGGACGGTATTTAATAATACCTACAATTTTGCATTTCACCTACTGGTCAATTTGTTTTTTTGTCCAATATTTGATGTCGGTCGGAACTTCCGTCCATTCATATTTACGATGGAAAGTTATGATTTTTTACAAATTACCGACCAGCATTATTGTTGGACGGAAATCGTGAAATTTCCAACAGTGAGTTACATATCATACAAGATTTGAGCCATGAAAAATACTGTAACATTCTTACTTATCAACTCGTTGCGCCAATAGAATACATATACTGTTTTAAGGAATTCTTTTTATCCATTCGCCCTTCGCTGAATCCAAGTTGTGATAGACAATTTGAATTAGGTGATTCATGTTGTTTGGATGTGTAACTGTACAAAATAGTACACATTAGATTGGCTAATTTATTAGTTTATTTTATTAATTTGTAATGCTAATTAGTATGAGTCGTAATTAGTGTTATTGGACCAAGCTAAAATGTGTGGTGGAGATTTCATTCTAATGAATTGGACAAAGAGCAAGTCTGAAGATCTCAATTTAAAGAATGTGTGGGTGAGAAGAATTCAAGCCACATATGAAAGCTACAATCAAGGCTTGGTGAAATGGAAATTACGTACAGTATATAAGGAAGGGAAATCGAAAGAGGATGTTGCCAATTCTGAAATTCTGATCATATGTGCAAGCTTCCTATATTACTGCTTTAATATTGATTATATTATATTTGTGATTTAATTCTGTACTTCAAATCAGTACCTGCGACAGCTGAAGTGCTACACACCAAAGATGGTTATGGCATGCACGGTTCAGTCCTGAATAGGTGTTTTAGAAGAGTTGTAGTGGTAAAGGCTGTGAGCCGTTTGTAGTTACCTCTTGTAATACTCTGTGGTGAATATCTAGTGGATTGGGCAGACGTGGGTTGCCCCGCAGACGTAGGAGAAGGAGCTCCTAACTGCGTAACAATTCTACTGTGTCTTTACTTTATTTATGCTTTCAATTTCGTTACTTATACGTTGATTAAATTGATTTAATTAAACAGCGAAATTGTATTGTAACATAAAATCAAGTAGAATCCTTAGTGTTAAATTGATTTCAAGATACACGGGCTTTTTCAATTGGTATCAGAGCAACCAGACTCAAGTTATTAGTCTATCGATCTGGCTACTCCGTGCCCCTTGATCTCAATTCTTCAGCGGCTATTATTATTATTTCTGATTTTGTTAAATTGTTCGATCTCACGGGTTATTGAGTGTTACAGAATGGAGCATACTAAAGCTCTTCCCCAGCTAGTCGGTGACAACTATGCATATTGGAAGGTGCGCACACGTACTCATCTCAAAGCACAAGGTGAAGCAGTATGGTGTATCGTTGTAACAGGCTGGGAACATCCAACCAAAGCCAGTACCAGTGAGGATGAAACTCGAGTGACGAAACCTGAAAATGAATGGACCCCAGTTGAGAAAACAAGTGCTGGACACAACGATAAGGCACTAGATATTATTTATGGGCTAATTCATGAAAGTCAATTTCCTATTGTTGCAGGCCATGATTCAGCTAAAGGCGCATGGGAAGCACTAAAGGCTACCTATGAAGGCACAACGTCGGTAAAACAATCGAAACTGCAAGTGGTACAGTCAGACTTCGAGGAGCTCCGGATGAATGAAGATGAAACCATAGTGACCTTTCACACTCGTGTGCAAGAGCTAGCAAATCGAGCTATGGTCCTCAGAGAACCGTTCACTCAAGAAAAGTTGGTGAAAAAAATTCTACGATCACTACCACCTCGGTTCCGAATGAAAGTTACAGCGATCCAGGAACATGACAACTGGGAGAAAAAGACCGTAACACAACTAATGGGGAATCTAAGAACTTATGAGATAGAAATCTTAACAGATCACACGAAAAAACAAAAAACAATAGCATTTACCGCTGAAGAAAATAATTGTGTACCTGACTTAGATGAAATAGGTGATGGTCCAGTTGTATTTCTTACTAAACAGTTTTCTAAAATTTTGAAACAGGTAGCAAAAGGTTCATGAAACAAGAATATGCAAAAGGGGGCGTCATCATCTAAAACGAGTTCTAAATAAGGATCGTCAACCTTCAAGCCTTCTGGTTCACGTCCAGGACAGTCCAAAGAGAAACCTAACAGTAAAGGGATCAGATGCTATGAATGTGAGGGCTTCGGACATGTACAAGCAGAGTGCCCCACCTATCTTCGACGCAAGAAATCCATGTCAGCAGTTACTTGGAGTGATGATGACTCGGACGGCGAAACAGGAGGATCTGATCCAGACGAAATTTCTGGGAATTTTGTTGCCTTTACTGCACATATGGCTGCTGAACCGTGTCATGAAGATGTTGCTGACTTAGAGGGAGGCGAGTATATCTCTGCAGAAGATTTAGAGTCAAGTGAATCTTCTTTTGAAATAGAGTTTAATAAGTTGTATCCCAAATGGGCAGCACTAAGGAAAGAAAACCGTAGATTAACTAGTGAAATAGGGATTGTAACAACTGCAAAGAAAGTGTATCAAACTCAAATAGCCGATAGGGATCTGCTTCTTAAAGAGGCATTGACCCGGGAAGAAAAACTGAAACAAGAGGTACAGACCCTGAAGCAGGAGCTGAACACCTACAAACGCCAAATCCAAATGATGGATACCACGTCTACACTTGACGAAATCCTTGAGTCTAGAAGAAAGACTTCTGCAAAATTTGGTATAGGTTTCACAGGAAACAGCTCAAAGGATAAAACGGTGTTTGTGAAAGCGTCAGGCCCTGGTCAAGGAGATATTCCAGAATCTAGCACAGCGACACATCGCGTTGGTACAGTAAGATCACTCAAGCCATATTATAAATCCTATAACCCGGTATGTCATTATTGCAGGTTACGGGGTCATACCAGACCTGAATGCTACTACTTCTACAAGGATCAAAGAATCGAGAAGTTCAAACACAAGAACATCCAACCCTTTACAAGACAAATCTGGGTGAAAAAGACAGATTATATCTCGTTCGTTTCTTTCCACTCTAAAAGTACAGGTCGAGAAGAAAAATGGTACTTCGATAGCGGGTGTTCACGTCACATGACAGGAAATGATAAATTCCTGTGTAACGTAAACACAAGCAAAGGTGAAGTTACCTTTGGCGATGGTATAAAAGGACAAGTCACTGGTATAGGCACGCTAAACGTAGTTGGTCTGCCAAAACTAAAGAAAGTTCTACTAGTCAAAGGACTTCATGCAAATCTTATAAGTATAAGTCAACTATGTGACCAGAACTGGAACGTGAGCTTCACCAAAAATAACTGTTGTGTCCTAGACAAAACAAATCAATGTGTTATGGAAGGTACAAGGTCAACTGATAATTGCTATATTCTCACTAACAATGTTTTGTGCTGCAGGATCAATGTAGATGAAACTGAGCTTTGGCACGAAAAGCTAGGACATCTAAGTTACAGACTTCTTGAAAAACTTGTGAAGATTGAAGGTGTTCGTGGATTACCCAAGTTGAAAGTCAAACCAACCATATGTGGTGCATGTCAAGCAGGAAAGCAAACCAAATCCTCTCATCCAGCTCAGCACACCATAAACACAAGTCACTGCTTGGAACTGATCCACATGGATCTTATTGGTCCAACTCAAACAGAAAGTGTTGGAGGTAAGAAATACATACTAGTTTGCATAGATGATTATTCTCGTTTTTCTTGGGTTACCTTTCTCAGGGACAAGTCTGAGACCCTCGAAGCCTTCAAAACTCTGGCATTGAAACTTCAAAAAGAAAGAAATGAACCCATCATTCGAATCCGAAGTGATCATGGACGAGAATTCGACAATAATCTGTTCGATACCTTCTGCAACCAAACAGGAATCACACATGAATACTCAGCACCGAAAACACCTCAGCAAAACGGAGTCGTTGAACGGAAGAACCGCACAATTCAAGAAATGGGACGAGTTCTGCTCAATGCCAAAGGACTACCTCAAAAATTTTGGGCAGAAGCTGTGAACACTGCATGTCACATCATCAATCGGGCCTATCTACGTCCAGGCACGAATCAGACTCCGTATACATTATGGAAAGGTAAAACAAAACATTAAATATTTTCATGTTTTCGGATCACGCTGTTTTATCTTGAAGGATCGAAACCCTGTCGCAAAGTTTGAATCAAAAAGCGATGAAGGCATCTTCCTCGGCTATTCAACGAATAGCAGGGCATATCGTGTATACAACAAAGTTACCAAAACCATCATGGAGTCCACAAATGTTGTAATCGATGATCAACCGAGCGATATTATCACAACGTCTCCGTCTGGACCAGTGACAGAACCTGACACAAGTTGTCCTGAACCTAATCCAGAGTCTCCTATGCCATCTTCCACGTCAACTCAACCTGAGCAAGAAACTGAGTCTGAGTCTGAATCTGACACTTATCACGGTAACATTGATATCCCTACTCGCATCCAGAAAGCTCATCCAATACAAAACGTAATTGGAGACCCTAGTTCCGGCGTAAAAACCAGAGGTAAACCGAAACGTGATTATCTTCAATTAGCAGGATATTCTTGTTATACTTCGTAGATTGAACCAAAGAATATCAAAGAAGCTCTAACAGATGAACACTGGATCAAGGCCATGCAAGAAGAACTGGGGCAGTTTTAACGAAATAAGGTATAATCTCTAATTCCTAAACCTGACAATGTTAATGTTGTAGGCACCAAATGGATCTTTTGCAACAAAACCGATGCAGCTGGCAACATCGCTAGAAATAAAGCGCGGCTGGTAGCCCAAGGCTACTCTCAAATTGAAGGAATCGACTACGATGAAACATTTGCCCCTGTTGCACGGCTAGAGTCAATCCAACTCCTTCTATCGATTGCTTGTGCCCTAAAATTCAAGCTGTTTCAGATGGACGTTAAAACAGCCTTCTTAAACGGTTATCTCTCGGAAGATATATACGTTGCTCAGCCTAAAGGGTTTGAAGATCCACATCATCCAGACTATGTCTACAAATTACAAAAAGCTCTCTATGGCTTAAAACAGGCCCCAAGAGCCTGGTATGAGAGACTTACTCAATATCTTCTTCAGAACAACTACAAAAGAGGAGGATCAGACAAAACGTTATTTATAAAACGATCAGGTAAACACATAACAATTGCTCAAGTGTATGTAGATGATATCGTTTTTGGATCCACACAACCAGGAGAGACAGACCAGCTAGTCAAGGTAATGCAACAGGAGTTTGAAATGAGCATGATAGGTGAACTAACCTATTTTCTTGGATTACAAGTAAGTCAAACTAAAGAAGGGATTTTTATTTCACAAGAAAAATATGCGAAAAATCTTCTATCCAAATTTGGGCTTGATATGCAAAAGATGCTCGTACTCCTATCTCTATGACTTCAAAATTGTTCAAAGATGAAAAATGAACATCTGTAGACTCTACTATGTACAGAAGTATGATAGGCAGTCTACTATACTTAACAGCCAGTCGACCAGATATTATGGTAAGTGTTGGTATGTGTGCACGCTATCAAACCGATCCAAAAGAGTCACACCTAAAGGCGGTAAAGTGTATTATAAAATAAGTTAAAGGTACGATAAATTATGGTATTTGGTACTCGAACGATAGTAATCTGAATCTTGCAGGATACAGTGATGCTGACTGGGCAGGAAACACTGACGATAGAAAAAGTACATCAGGTGGATGTTTCTTTATCGGAAAAAATATAGTCGCCTAGCTAAGTAAAAAGCAGAACTCGATTTCACTCAGCAAAGTTGTAGCTGAGTATATAGCGGCGGGTAGTTGTTGTACACAATTACTCCGGATGCGTCAGATGTTAACTGACTATGGTATAGAACAACAAAGTATGACATTGTTCTGTGACAACGCCAGTGCAATCAACATCTCTAAAAATCCAGTCCAACACTCTAGGACGAAACACATAGACATTCGACACCACTTTATTCGTGAACTAGTCGAAGAGAAAGAAATTATCTTGGAATATACTCCAACAGATAAAAATCTTGCAGATCTATTCACCAAGCCGTTAGACAAATCGAGATTTGAACTGCTTAGAGCTGCCCTTGGGGTTTGCAATCCTACAGCTTAATCATCAACAACAGGTACAACAAATAATCTCTAATTAATTTTCTTTAACGTAGTTGTTGTTTATTTGTTGCAGGA
Source organism: Ipomoea nil (assembly GCF_001879475.1). Classification (NCBI taxonomy): domain Eukaryota; kingdom Viridiplantae; phylum Streptophyta; class Magnoliopsida; order Solanales; family Convolvulaceae; genus Ipomoea; species Ipomoea nil. The sequence goes on from NW_017619742.1 coordinate 4,015,397, forward strand.
AAATAAAATTCTAAAACCTCTCCTACTTTTTTTAATTTTTCTCGCCCATATACCTGCTTGTTTCCTTAACCGGCTCGGCTACCTTATATATCTATATATAAAGTCCACCACTACATAATTAAAATGTGTATTGAAATATTAATTTCAAACAACTTCCACCACTCTCTCCTAGTATGACTCTACTACTACCCCTACAAACTAGTCACATCACTCATCCCATCCATCACAACTTTTGAGAAGCTCATTAATTAAAAGCCTTCTTGTCTTTCTTGCTCTTACACGTCAAACCCACACTCTTCATCTTCATCTTTACCACACTCAAACATCGAACCTTCAACAATGGAAGACGACAACCCTTTCGCCATTTTCACAACCAAATCCGAATGATTGGAGTTTTTCCGCCACATCATCAACGCTGAATCTCCGCTTACATCTGATGATACGGATCGAGTTCTCGCAACGATCAAGCACCATGCAAGCCCTCTTGAAGGACTCTCGGACAAGGAAATCAGACAGATCCAAGCTCTAGCTAGGTTCATATCAGTGGAGCCGTGGACTTTTTTCGGACGAATCAACCAAGCCGCCTCCGCCACAATCTGAGTCCGTTCAGGTCTCATCCCTGAAAACTATGGTAGTATCTTCACCTTTAGATGAAACTGTTTCTGCTTCTAGAAAATTAAATTTCAACATCCCTTTGCCGAATAAGTTTGTGTCTGTCTCTAGTGATGTGTGTGCCCCTTCCTTTCCTTTACAAGGAGATCCGTATGATTCTTCACATAAATTGCCTGAAAATCTTGCGCCATTATCTGATTTTGTGCATACTGTGACCACACCATTCTCCATTCGAAATATCAACCAATTTGTGTCTCCCATGACTTGTGCTGCTTTTTCTATCCCCATAACTATACCTGTCCCATCTTCAACAATAGAGGCTCTCATACCTGTATCCACCTCTCATGACACTATCCCTATCATCTTTGTGCCCGTGAGAAATTCTTCCCGAAAAGGGAAAGAAAAACTTACTGTTTCAGGTACAGCCGGGAAAAGAAAAATTGGAGCATTGGAGGATGTTGTCTGCTTGTCTGATTCCAAGCAATCAAAGAGAGGGCCCACATTGCCACCCAGGATGACAAGGTCCAGATCAGTTTCAGGCCCAGTACCAAGTCCAGCCCCTGCACCAACCTCTGCCACTGCCTCAAAGATAAAACAACCCAAGAAGAAATACCACCCTATTTTACTGTCTCCGGCTTTGATGTCTGATTGGAGTGTTCATGCTACTAGGGATTTTATTCTGGAGAAATCCATCAATGTGGAAGAGTTGACAGAAAAATGCAACATTGTGCCTATTTTGCGAGATCAATACCTGCTTGCCTCACTTGTTCATGTTGGACCATATTCCACATGGCTCACTGCCGAGTTCTACACGAATTTAACTCTGGATACTTTTTCGGAGGGGTCACCTCGATCTCAACAAGTTTTTATTCGGGATAAATGGTATCCCTTAAGTCCGGCCGTGATTAATTCCTATTTGGGTACTCCAAATCATCAAGCTGCTCCTGACCCGAGTCCTAATCTCCTAGCCGCTGCTTTAACTCACAACAAGGTCGTTACTTCGCCAAACACCGGACTCGAAAGCCTAAAGCTCACCACGGTCTACTCTGTTCTTTTACGGCTTGCCTCAACAAATTGGATGCCGGCTGTTCGTCATCATCTTGTGTCTGACCAGCTTGCTGCCCTTCTCTACAAGATCAGGAACCGACTCCCTATCAATCTTGGAGAAATCATCTTTGGCCATCTTGCTCAATTTGTGCGACATAGGGAACCTAAGGTACATCTTCTGTTTCCTAGTCTAATTTTCGGGCTTCTACAGGAACATGGGTTCAAGCCCTACAAAGATGAGGTGGTGATTGCTAATGACTCAGTCTATAAATATGATGATCGTTTAACCCATAAGGATCACTATGATGATAGAGCTACGCTTATGATCACTCCCGACGCACCAACTGCCACGCCCTCTGTGTCTGCCCCTGCATCATCCGCTGACACTGCTTCAGCACCGAATCCCCGTCCTACGGCAGTGTTCAAGGAACCTCAAACGCTCATGGATCGCCGTCAAATTGTTCTCACTCTTCAAGCGTCAATTGCTCAAATTCGCACATCGGTTGCTTCTCAACAAATAACCATTGATGGCTTAGAAAAATTGTTGGGTGCTCAGTTGGAAGAAATAGCCAGAATGGAGGTCATCTATGCTAGGATTCGAATTAATACTGGCGCTGGCACTGGTTCTATTTCTGAGAGCGATGAATTTAGGTCGGGCACCCCATCAGCAAATTAATCCAATCCACTAGTATGATGTTCACCGGTTTGTTTGTCATTTATTTGGCAAAAACAAAGGGGAGTATTGGAGAAAGGGGGAGTGTGTGAATTGTTTTGGATGTTTGGATGGCTGGTAAGTTTTTTGGTTTTTGGTATACTTTGGTATGGATGTTAATCCTTGGTTCAGGTGCTATTAATAATTTAGTATGACTATAAATATTTTTGGTATGACTATGAATGAATTAAGTATGAATGTCTTGGTATTTTTGGTATGTTGACTGCATAGTATGAATTGGTTCTAATTGGAATGCATATGAAGAAAGGAAAGCCCCAAGTTAGGGGGAGTAATTCAAATTACAGTATGGAAAGCATGACATATATGGTGTGTTTGGTACAACACTTTTTCATGCATGATTCACTATTTATTAATTGGATGAAGTATGTGAGTCAACATCAACTAAGGTCCAAAATAAAATCCCACACACAAATAAGCTTTGGTCTAGTCTTAAGAGAATTTAATTTCACATTTGTTTTCTTTATATGTTCAGTATGTATACTATGGGATGTTAATAAAATATTCATTCCTTTTCCCAAAGTATAATGATGCTATTGTTTTACCAAATAAATTGCCAAAGGGGGAGATTGTAAGTGTACAAAATAGTACACATTAGATTGACTAATTTATTAGTTTATTTTATTAATTTGTAATGCTAATTAGTATGAGTCGTAATTAGTGTTATTGGACCAAGCTAAAATGTGTGGTGGAGATTTCATTCTAATGAATTGGACAAAGAGCAAGTCTGAAGATCTCAATTTAAAGAATGTGTGGGTGAGAAGAATTCAAGCCACATATGAAAGCTACAATCAAGGCTTGGTGAAATGGAAATTACGTACAGTATATAAGGAAGGGAAATCGAAAGAGGAAGTTGCCAATTCTGAAATTCTGATCACATATGCAACTTCCTATATTACTGCTTTAATATTGATTATATTATATTTGTGATTTAATTCTGTACTTCAAATCAGTACCTGCGACAGCTGAAGTGCTACACACCAAAGATGGTTATGGCATGCACGGTTCAGTCCTGAATAGGTGTTTTAGAAGAGTTGTAGTGGTAAAGGCTGTGAGCCGTTTGTAGTTACCTCTTGTAATACTCTGTGGTGAACATCTAGTGGATTGGGCAGATGTGGGTTGCCCCGCAGACGTAGGAGAAGGAGCTCCGAACTGCATAACAATTCTACTGTGTCTTTACTTTATTTATGCTTTCAATTTCGTTACTTATACGTTGATTAAATTGATTTAATTAAACAGCGAAATTGTCTTGCAACATAAAATCAAGTAGAATCCTTAGTGTTAAATTGATTTCAAGATACACGGGCTTTTTCAGGATGTGTTCTGTAAATTAATTCTTAATAGACGTGTTCGTTTTTGGGTGGTTTGGACAGTTTTCTTCTGGTATAATGGTGTATTCAATCCTGACTTTAGTAGATTTTAAAGACTTAAAATATAGATTTTAGTAAACTTTTATTTACTTTCATAGAGTTGTTCAAAGCTTTTTAAAATTCAATTTGTAAGAGTCTACAAAAATCTATATAAAAACATTCTTAAACTTTTATTTTAAAAAGTCTACAAAAGTCATTAAAATTCTAAATTATTGAATACATGCTTACAAACTTTCAATGATTTTGATTCTTTGTCATTTATAATTTCCTTGCGGAGACTCAGCTCCTTGATATCCAAAATATGGCAGCGGTTTAGATTCTTATCATATTTTTGCATTGAATTCCCAGGAAGTTCATAGTTCCAATGATCATGTCTTCAACCTACTGTGCTTAAGGTAACATGTTGAGATGCCAGCTATGATATAGCAGCAGCGTAAATTGGCAGAAGGAGATCAATTTCCAGTTCGGCAGTTTCATAATCTAGGCGACCAACAACGTAACCTTCGGCAGCATGCAGCAGAATTTCCAGCAGGCTCTCATATTGTACGTTTAATTCGGCAGAAGTGATTTCTGAATCTTCTTTGTCGCAGCAATTTTTTTTTAAATAATGAAGAAAAAAATAATTTATTGAATTTAGGTATAAGGTTTATAAAGTTTAAATAGGGAGAAAAATAAATTTTTCAAAATAAAATTTTGAAATCTTGGGGTTAAGCTAGGGTTGGATTTCAACTATTTATATTTGAGAATGGAAACTCTACAAAAGTTCTAAAATTAAAAATGTCTACACGTACAAATTCATAACTTTTTGAATACCAACTTTTATATACTATTTAAAAGTCCGAATCGAATACCACTCGACTTTTAAAGTCTCTTTAAAAATCTTGATTGAATACCGTCTGTCTTTTAAAGATTCTCTAAAAGTTTGGATAAGTTTGAATTGAATACCTCCAAACTTTTAAAGTTCATAAAAGTCTTTAAAAGTTTATGATTGAATACACCCCTTAGATATGCAAATGATTCAAGTGGGAATTATTGAAGCATTATGTCAACCTCTCATTTTGATATCATGCATATAGGTATAGCAAAATCAAGAATGCAATTCTCATTTACTTGGTAACAATTTTTTTTATCTAAAAAAAAAAAGGTAACAAGCTTTGTTTCATTACATGTGAAATTTGGGAAACTATTGTAATAAAAATAATTAAAATAAAATGAAAAGAAAAATTAGGCTAAAATGTTATCACGCAACATGAATCATATCAGATTGTTCATGCCGCACCATGATCTTTCATAACATATATTTAGAGACACTTACCATTAATTTTTTTTCGCCTAGCATTTTTTACAGGTTTGCAAGTTACTATAGTGACATGGCACAAGTTATTAGCTTATGTGGACTTTCTTTTTAAATAAACCCTCAAATTTTTTAACATAAATAACTAAAACCACAAGTACACATCACTATATCACTCCTCTTTCTCTGTTTCTTAGTTTCTTTTTTTCTTTTTCTTTTTTTTTTTTTTTTTTTTTTTTTTTTTGCTTATGAATGGATTTTTATGCATGGCCCTTAATTGCATTATATTATTCTTTCTAAAAAAATAATTAATAAGTCTAGTTCAAATTAATAAGTTAATTATTGACAGTTGTGTAAATGGAGAACTCCATATTCTGATATTCATTTCATATATTTCAGTCCCATCCAAGAATACACTTATTTATACAAGAATATACATACTAACGTAAGGATTAGAATTAAATCCCTAAGAATATGCACAGTAATCCCTAAAATCAATTAAATCATGTAAGGTTCTGATTGTAGCAAAAATGAGTGGTGGTGAGTGTATGAGTGTGAAATGTCGTCCTTAGGGGATTGGGGGTTATGACACGTAATATGCAATCACAAGCAACTAGGCACTAGCACTAGGAAACCAACAAGAAGCTAAGCAATCATAACGAAGTTAAGGTTACGGTAACTAAACAAAATAACACGAACACATATTAACAAGAGATCGATAAACACGAAAATAAAGAAATAGGACTCAAGCTAGGGAGCATTATCATCTAGATGTTTCAACAACCAATGAGATTAGGGAGAACAAATAACCAGTGAATCAAGTGGGAATGCACGTAGGTATCCTAGTCTATAAACCACTCTCGTGATTAATAAACAAGGATTAGAACAACAAATTGCCCCACTCTCATGAGATATCAATTCCAAGTTCATCAAGCACACAAAGCATCTAAAGCTCCCAATTTCCCCTAGTTTTGTAGGAAGAAATCGGGTTTATGCAAGGGGTGGCTCGAATTCATCAAGAATCCTCCAAAAACAAGCTAATGAATGTGTACATCAAACATTAACAAGATATAAACCCTTCACAAACACATGAAACCTAGGCCGGAGTTATTCCTCCCTTTTTTTCAATAATCACAAATCAAGCATCAAGATAGATAATACAACCCTAACTCAAGTCCATAAACTAACTACTCATTATTAAATAGCATAAAGAACACAAGAACACAAGTAATAAATATAAATCTTGCAAAATAAAGAGATAAAAGGAAAAAGAACTTATGTATTGAAAATGGAAGAACAATCTTCAAATGCTTCAAATCCAAGATTACAAGCTTGAAATATGTTGTGGAACCTAAATCTAAGCTTAATCTAACAGTAAAATATTAAAGGAGTGAATAGGAAATGTCTAGGGTTGGAACAAGGTCCAAAACTGTGTAGAAATGGGGAAAATCGCCCTTAAATAGTGAACAGAGGACAGTGGTACTGCCTCAGGGATGACCGTACGCCAGGGGGTACGATTTTTTGTGAAAATCCAGTGAGCACTGGATTAGGGAGAAGAGGTGCGTACTGGCCTTGGGAAGGGGGTACGCAAGGCAGTACGAGAGTCCTGAAAATTCCTAAAATGCATTCCAAACTCTTTGATTGATCTCTTGGTATAAGAATTGCTAGGATCTTTCCAAAAATCATTGAATTCCACACTTGTTGTGAATTATTGCACCTTGAAATAAAACCAACATAAATTAGTCATAATTCACACAAGTTTTTAGGTAATTCACAAATAAAATGGGTTCAAAAATGGGTAAAAATATAGACAAAAATGCACTTATCAGGTTCATGATCGAGTGCACGAGGTTTGTGTGAGAGAAGTTATAATGGGGAATACTTTGTGCATTATCAATGACAATCATGCTCCAAAAGCTAGTCGTTGGTTAATTGTCAAACAAGTCATTGGCCAATCACTCAAGCAAGTTATGGGAATTGCACACTAGATAATATCCATTTTGTGCTCTACTTAGGTAAAGATGTATACAATTCAAAATGCAGGTTGGTATACCCATGTTTGAAGTTTCTAGGGCGTTTGGTTCATGGAATGTTAGATTACCTTAGGGAATGTTAGATTGCTGAGAATGTTAGATTACTGGGAATGTTAGATTCTCGTGTTTGGTTTAAAACTAAGATGTGTAAATAAGACATCGGTAATAAGATAAATTGATTCAAACGTCCAAGGCCCAACATTAGTAATAAGATAAGGGAATGTGAAATTACCTAAGAAATTGGAGGTTATCTCACATTCCCTTCCAATAGCTAAAAACTTAATGCGGAGGTTATCTGACATTCCCTGGGAAAGTTACATAACCTGAACCAAACATGGGATTCTTATATTCCCAAGCAAATATAACCTTAGTTATCTTATATAACGTGAACCAAACACCCTATGAGTATTGAATTTATCATTAGTGAAATGCTCACAAGATATTCCTAGTGAAATAACAGATTTGGTTAATTTGAGATATTTAGCTTTAAGTAATATTGGTTCTCTTTACAAGCTTCGATATTTTAAGCTTAAAAATTTTCTTACTCTCATAGTTACTTCCTGGATGGAAAAATGTCCTTTGCAATTGCGATGTAATATTTTGGATTTTCCACAATCGAAGCATTTGCATGTTGACAAGATATGTTCACAATATCTCCCATGCTTAGTCCAAAAAAAAAAATTAACAAAATCTGCAAACTCTTTATTGGTTGAAAGTTGCTAACTCTGACAGAAAAACAAACTTCAAAATGGTTCCAAACCTAAAGGAACTTGGGATTTACATTGAAAGCTAATTGGCGCCTGGCTATCTAGGGAGCCTTGTGTATTTACATCTACTTGAGAAGTCGTTGAAGTTTGAAGTAGGAAGAGTCGAGCGCTTTTATTGTCCGTTTGGTTTTCCACCAAACACACTTCGTTATAATTATCTTCCATGGGAGGAGATGGACACACTTGGCAAGTTACCACACCTTGAGGTGCTTAAACTAAAAGATTTCGCTTTGTGTCGCTCAAAGTGGAAACCATCGAAGCAAGGCTTTCGGGAATTAAAGGCACTTCTTATCTCACGATCAAATCTCAAACATTGGAATGCAAGTTCTAATCATTTCCCAGTTTTGGAGCGCCTAGTCTTAAGATATTGTTAGGAATTGAAACAAATTCCAATTAATTTTGCAAATATTGGAACACTAAAGTTAATTGTGTTAGAATGTTTTTATTCTTCTCTTGTGACCTCTGCAAATCAGATTTCTTTGGCAAACAAGTTATTGTTTGATGGAACGACAGATTGTCCACTTTGTGTTCATAAAGTTGGAGCTAATTAAGGTTTGTCTTGTTTATTATTTGAAACTATTATTAGTTTTCTGCCTTCGAATTGTTAGAATAAATATACAATCAAATACTTGTAATGATCTAACCTCATAGCGGAAGCGTAAGGATCAAGCAAAACTCCAGCCGCATAGTTGATACGTTTGGTGCATTGCATTGTAAATCATCTGGTAGCAATTTCTGCAGAGTAACAATGTCTCCCACTTAATCTCCAGACAATATAGATGGTGTATTTCAGGTGTTGCGGAGCAGTGACAGGACCTACACTTTTATAGCCTTATATGCCATCAATATAGGCTTTGTAACGGAAAACGTTATTTCCATTACAACATTAATGCTACCACTTAATAGTCATAAAGTTCTCAATTAAACTTGCACCACATTAAAGTGACTTAATGAAAATATTTTTTACATTCTCCCACTTGGTGCAAGTATAAATTTTAAAGAAATAGAAAACGTGAACGTAACCATAGAGATAGTTCCTCTCAATGGGAGTAGTATCCACTATGACCACAATGTAACTTTTTCTCTAAGTACTTTATGTCTTTATTTGGTAACAAAACTTAATGAATAAACCTTATGTTCATTCTTGATTATAATTAGTTATCAAAAACTAATTATTGCCTCAATGGCTAAATTTGGCCTAATAAACTTGCACAACTTGATTTGTACAATATTAATGGAAAATGTTACAATTTTTCACTTGGTGCAAGTATTGGCACAACCCTTGTTGAAGATAAAAAAAACATGAATCAAAGTGGTATGTCCTCTAAATTAAAGGGTGAGTAATACCATCTATGCATCACATGCATTTTGATTCCCAACGCAGGTCCTTTATGAATAAACCCTACGTTTATTCTTGGTCCAACCTTAGGGATGTTTCTCAAATAAATATGCTCATAACCATAGGAGAAACCATCCAAATTATTACATAGAAGTGACAACATAAATGTACGTAGAATATAGTCACATAATAAGTTCCATGTACCATGTACGATCCCTAAAATTATTATAAGCATGCCTTAAGTAGGGATCCGAAACTATTAGCAAAATGCTAATATATTACATGACTAACTCATTATCTTTAATATTATCGCTAACAGCTAAGTTTTCAGAGTTGACACGTCTGTCACTCCTACTCTTATTAATCTTAGCCAAAGATAATAATTGAGTAGTCCATATTCCAATGACTTAGATAACAAATTCATGAGTCTAAGCACACAAACGAAACTTTAAACATACACCTTATAAATGATCTCCAAAAAAAGAAGGAAGCCCAACTTTCATGTCATAGAGCAATAATGAGGATTTTTTCAATGTAACTTTATGAAACAACAAAATATTGTATCAACATAACCAAAAATCCTCAAGATTCATCTAATGAACCAACATCATGAGTCTTTGCTTGTTTTATTTCTCTCAACATTGAATTTTGAGCCTTTTAAAATCTTAATGGCCCAGAATCAATTTGATGAGACGAAAGACTGTAATAAATGCTAAAGAATCTAACTCGTGATAGTTCACCATAAACTTAATGTCATTGTTATAATAAAAAGTATTAATGTTATTACAACATTTTCAGAAATATGTTGCACAACTTGTAGTTCAACAAATTGAACTATTGATTTTATAATAACAAGGCAAGGTGTCTTATCCTTGAAGTGAAGCAATCTTGAAGTGAGACATCTTTAATGATCTTTCCAAATAATCACTCCCACTGATCAAACGAGGTATCTTATTGGATTTTTTCAAATGATCACTCCCACTGATCAAACCATTACTCCCACTAATAAAGTTATTCTTGAGCATAAATGATATATATACACACTAATGATCCTCAAGTCCAACTAATTTTAACAAGGATTATAATATTCCCCACCATAGTTGGACATGTTAAATATGTACATGTAACAGACACAATTTCCAACTACTTAAACAAATTAAATTGCTTTAGTTGAAATTTGGCTAGATATGTACAATTCCAATACAAGGATCAAAAAGTATATCAAATTCAAATTCTTAAGCTCTATTGTGGTTGGGCTAAAAAACCAAGTAAGCCACATACAGTAACAATTTCAAGTTACTAAAGTTTTGGAGTTTAACAAAATACATGTGTTGCCAATGCAACTCATGTGACATAGAATTATAACTAGCCTTAAAGTTATAAATTCTAAAATTGATATGATAAAATTTTATCTTGATCATCAATTTAAACAGAAGAATCCAGTGACATAAAACTTGCATGTAGGCTAAAGATTTATTCAATTAGACTCAACTGAGACTTTATGATAATCAAATAGAAGAATCTAGTGACACAAAACTTGCCTGTGGGCTAAGGTTTTGTTCAATTATACTCAACTAAAATTTTATGATAAAATTATTATCAAAAGGGATAGAAGAATCTAGTGACATAAAACTTGCCTGTGGGCTAAAGTTTTATTCAATTAGATCAATATACAACTTTATGATAAACTATCAAACCATGTTCCTTTTCTTAATCCCTGTGGGTAAATTAAGAAATATGATATAATATTTTATCTTGACTATTTACATTAATATAATAAAATTCCCGTGGGTAGATTTTATTATACTTTACGTAATTAGTCAAAAAGTGATCAAAATAACTTAATAATTTCAGTTATGAAATTGTATTGATCACTTGATATTTGTACACAAAAGAATATTAATGTACCAAGCTATTAATCAAAATTTCTTCCATGAATAATAAATACACATAAAAGAAACTAAACTAATACCACAAAATGTATACATAAAAATACTTTTGAATATGTACATATATCATAACTTTATGATAGAAGACGCCAATTTATTTATATTATAACCATATGTTAAATAAACTGACTTTCCTATCTGTAATGATAAAACTCACCAAAACTATATTCCGATGCATAATTGCCTGTGGGCTAAATTATGATCATAGTTTGGTGTTTTTACCCTAATTAATAATATAAGCATAACAAAATTGCCTGTGGGCTAAATTTCATTATGTCATATACAATTAATCACAATTGATATGTCTATGATTGTATGTGATCCTAGAAAATTTCAATTAATTAAAGATGTTGTGGCTACTCCTTAATTAATCAAAATTATATGATCACTAGACAGTTTATCTTGATATTTTAGGCATGCATCAACTTTAAAGCGTAAAAACAATTATGCCTCAATATGATAAACAATTCCAAGTGTACTCCCAAGAAAGTTGGTTGGGACTAAGCCTTATTAAAAATATAACCAACTCCTTAGTCAGAGTAATGTTTCAAGGGAACTAGTAGCACATTGGCCCATTCCCGAGAAACTTTTCCCCGGTTTATGTTTTCTCACACTAAAGGCATAATTGACGAGTAATATTTTCTAATCTTTAATAGTTCACCTATGGAAAGACTTTTAATCTCAAATGAACATTCTAAACAGTCTAAAGGTGCTTAAACATAATGTACTACCGTTTATAATTCCACACACAAAGTTCACCCTAACAAGGAATTATTATAATTCCTAACTTATGCAATTCCAAAGACATAATTAAATTCACATAACTAGAAAATATAATGTTATGCTAGTGAACAATTATATGTGAAATTCAATATGCTCATATCCATACAAATTGTACATCATAATGGCAATTTAAAATGAGCTATAAAATTATTATTCAAATAACAACATGAATCCAAAACTTGAAGGATTATAAAATTTGAATAATAATTTAAAATAACCATATACTTTTCAATTATTGAAAAAGTTTTACCTTGTAGGCCCAATACAAAGGTGATTCAATGCATATAGTAAACTTTATGAGAACTAGCTTAAAATTGTAAATTCTAACCATATCAAAACCATATGATATGTTGACATTTACAAATTAAATTCTCATAAAACTAAATTGCATAATTTAAAATTTAAACCATAATATTATGCACTTAAGTTAATTATATGCCTAAGACAAACTCAAAATATGAATATATATAAAATCTAATATTCATACTCAATCACAAAGTTGGCATCACAATCCAAAAGCAATAATGATAACAATGTTACGACATATTGATTCCTCAAATCAAAACCGATAATCGTTATTACTGTAATAATAATTACGTGAGAGTAATAACAGAACAATCAATTTTCTCAATCGTAACCACTGATATTTAATAGCAATAACTATAAAATGTATATAGTATTATCATTATTAACGCATATGGTTTGTATCAAGAATGAAATGGTTTCAAAATTATGATTTCAAATCATACTATCAAAATCCAAAACAAATGATGATAGTAACGGCACAAAACATTGATCCATCGGTTCAAAAACCAATAATCGTTATTACTATAATAATCATTACATAACAGTAATAACGGAATAATCAATTTTCTTAATTGTAACCGAACAACATTTAATTATAATATTGATAATCATGATGATAATATTAATTATCATCATGATTATCATTATTATAATTAAATGTTGTTCGGTTACAATTAAGAAAATTGATTATTCCGTTATTACTGTTATGTAATGATTATTATAGTAATAACGATTATTGGTTTTTGAACCGATGGATCAATGTTTTGTGCCGTTACTATCATCATTTGTTTTGGATTTTGATAGTATGATTTGAAATCATAATTTTGAAACCATTTCATTCTTGATACAAACCATATGCGTTAATAATGATAATACTATATACATTTTATAGTTATTGCTATTAAATATCAGTGGTTACGATTGAGAAAATTGATTGTTCTGTTATTACTCTCACGTAATTATTATTACAGTAATAACGATTATCGGTTTTGATTTGAGGAATCAATATGTCGTAACATTGTTATCATTATTGTTTTTGGTTTGTGATGCCCACTTTGTGATTGAGTATGAATATTAGATTTTATATTCATATTTTGAGTTTGTCTTATGCATATGATTAACTTAAGTGCACAATATTATGGTTTAAAATTTTAAATTATGCAATTTAGTTTTATGAGAATTTAATTTGTAAATGTCAACATATCATATGATTTTGATATGGTTAGAATTTACAATTTTAAGCTAGTTCTCATAAAGTTTACTATATGCATTATTTTGGAAATATATAAATATATATATAAAGAACAACACAGTGTGTGTGTATATATATATATATATATATATATATATATATATATATATATATATATACTTCCATAGCAACAGAGATACTGCGAACATAAACATATATATAGCATAATATATAATTCAAAAGTATATATCATATGCAACTCTATCAACTAGGCAGAGATTAAATAAGCTCTCATACCAAATGTTAGAATAAATAAACAATCAAATACTTGCAATGATCTAACCTCATAGCGGAAGCGTAAGGGTCAAGCAAAACTCCAGCCATAGTTGATACGTTTGGTGCATTGCATTGTAAATCATCTAGTAGCAATTTCTGCAGAGTAACAATCTCTCCCACTTAATCTCCAGACAATATAGATGGTGTATTTCAGGTGTTCCGGAGCAGTGGCAGGACCTACACTTTTATAGCCTTATATGCCATCAATATAGGCTTTGTAACGGAAAACGTTATTTCCGTTACAACATGAATGCTACCACTTAATAGTCATAAAGTTCTCAATTAAACTTGCACCACATTAAAGTGACTTAATGAAAATATTGTTTAGACGAATTCCATGTGTTAATTTAATTATTTTTTTTGTACTCATTTTCAATTACTTTTCAAGGTTAGATTGCCAAATAATGAAAGCTCTGAAGAAGAATCTGTAGAAAGCTCTGAAGAAGAAAGTGTGGAATGAAAGCTCTGAAGAAGAAAGTGTGAAAAACTCTAAAGAAGAAAGTGTGGGAAGCTCTGGTCAAGTAAGGTTGAAAGCTCGGAAGAGTGTGAAGAAATATCTAAAACAATAATCTAGTCAAGGGACTAAAACAGGAACCCGATAGATGATAAATGCACCATTTATTGTAAGTTTGACCAAAGAGGTTATTCTGATCTATATTTGAACTTCACTTTATCTTTCAGCTTGTAGGTTCCTGGTTGAAGTTAATAAGGTCATCATTGATGAATAAGTTCTCTATTGCTTTCATGAGTTCATGCACTGGCTAATGTTGATGAAGTTGACAAGTATAGCCACTTGTCCAGTCAATCCAGATTGGTGGTGATATGTCTTTTTGGTTGGGAATTTGTCTAATCATCCCGTTTTCGGGAGTAAACAAGAAGGGTTTCTTGCAGCAATTCTTTAAGTACTACTCAGAGGTTCATCAATATAAGATGTTGTAGTTTTGGTATCCATTTGATCTGAACAATTTAGCAATCTGTGTTATGATGTTTTTCTGCTCCATTGTCACCATGGCTAAGTTGTAACAATCCATTGTTCAATTAAGTATTCTTTTACAACATATTTAAATATAATGCTTTTTATTGGTTGAGAGTTGGTAGCTTAGATGAAAAATTGAACTTTAGAGTGGTTCCAAACTTAAAGGAACTATGGATTTACATTGAAGGTGAAATGACACCTAATTGTTTGGAGAATCTTGTCCATTTACGTCTACCTAAGAAGTTAAAATTTAACATTGGGGGAAGGGTTGAATGCTTTTATCTCCCTAGCGATTTTCCACCAAGCCTAAAGAAGTTGGCATTTTGTTATACATATCTGCCCTGAGAGGAAATGAGCATAACTGGCTAATTACCCAGCCTTGAAGTGCTCAAAATTAAAAGATTTTGCCTTTTCTGGCTTAGAGTGGGAGCCAATAAAATGGTGCTTCCAGGGATTAAAGGTACTCCTTATTGAGCGATTGGATCTCAAACATTAGAATGTAAATGCTAATCATTTTCCCGGAGCTCCTAGTCTTGAGACATTGTTGGGACTTGAAAATAGTTCTTATTACTTTTGCAAATATTAGAATTGTGAAATCAATTATGTTAGAAAGCTATAATTCATCTCTTGTGACTTCTGTAAACAATATTTCTGGAAAGGTCCAAAGAGAGACTGGGTACTTCGTGTTTGTGATCTCGGAACTAAGGTTACGTTGGTCTCTCTTCAATTCTCATTCACAATTCGAAATTGTTAGTCTTGTGGCTTCTAATTCCATGGATTGATATTATCTTCATTTCTTGATCTCATTGTAAACTACTAAGTTCTTCTCTAATTGTCAAATAATAAAAGACTTATAAAAGTGACCGTGGAATTTGTTTGTTATGTGATTGGGGAAAACTTGCGTTCTGCTTTTGAGGAAGAAAAACAACAGAAAAAGTTTCTTGCCAGTTGCTTCAATTCATTTCCCCAGTGGATCCTTCTCATTTAGTTTTGTGAATCCATACACTGAGACTAATCTTGTATGTGCTAGCCAGCTAATACCTAAAAAGATGGCAAAACACTATATATTATAGGTTTAAGGCAACTGTTTCTCAGGACTCGTACTCGAAACCTCTAGTTAAGTCGAAAAAGACCTACACCATCTTTTCCACACCTCATGAGTTGAAGCTCATTTCATTAGTGCATCAAAGTGTTGCATTTTTGCTTTCCACTTGATCTCAACAATTCATCTCTGTTGCATATAAACATTATATTCGTTTACTTTGATGTCTTGGCTTTAATTAAGCTTTTTTACATTTATACTTCTACTATATCACTTTTAGTTGCTGTAGATAATCTATAGGTGATAGGTATACATATCAAAGCTTTCATTACCTTCTTCTTAATAGCTTTTGGCCTTTCTTCTTCATGACTTAGATAAGATGAATATTCAATTTAGATCAACTTCTTCAGAGATTTTTTTTTGTTTTTTTTTTTTTTTTTTGTTTTTTTTTGTTTTTGTTTTTTTTTTTTTTGTTTTTTTTTTTTTTTTTTGTTTTTTTTTTTTTTTGTTTTTGTTTTTGTTTTTTTTTTTTTTTGTTTTTTTTGGCAAAGCAAGCTATAAGGCGTTTGGTTAGAAGGAGGGAATTACGTGGGAAAGGAATTGCAATTTCATAGGAGATGAATTATTGTGAATAAAGTGGGAATTTAAATTTCAGTGTTTGATTTTCAAGAATAAAATTATTGGGAATTTCAATTTCAATGTTTGGTATACATGGTAATTGAAAAGGGAATAAATAGTATAAAGTCCAAAATGGCCATTGTTGTCGGGCATCAATTTTAGGTTAAAAAATGAGAGGGTAATTTTGTCTCATCATTATCTTTTTTTCTTCCCAAGATCCATGGAATTAAAATCCCAAGGGGAGCATGTGATTTTAATTCCATGAAAATGGGGGAATTGCAATTCCTTCCAACCAAACTAAGTAATTTAGTGACCTTTGGAATTAAGTGGGAATGAAATTTAAATTTCCTACAACCAAACGCCCTGTAAATGTAAAACCAAATGGTGAGAACAAGAAAAGAAAACAAATTAATCCGTACAATCAAAAGACAAAACTAATATTTCAATACCTTAGTTCCGAGATCATGAACATGAAGTGTTATAATGCACATGTGTCAAATCACATTCACATTAAAAGATTGAATCCAATCAATTAATTATCTAGCCTAACCCATGATCTTATAAATCAATATGTTCTTTCTTATTTTTTTTAATATGATACTCTTAACAACATTATAACACAATAAATTTCAATGTTTAGCTGAAACTTGTTTCAATTCCCAGCAATATCTTAGGACCAGGCACTCCATGACACCATGCATTTCTTGCTGCAATTTCCCACTGGATTCTTCAAGTGCAGCTTTTAGTGGCCGGTGAATCAAATGCTGCATTTTTGCTTTGCATTTGCTTTGAATAATTGATAGTGGTGAATCAAATGCGGTATTTTTGCTTTCCATTTGCTTTGAATAATTGATAGTTTTTAAGTAAGAATAATTAACAATAATAGAAAATACACCTATTGGAGTAATTGGATTAGTATTATGGATGGACGTACTCTTCTTTGAGTGCTTATCATAGACCAGATTACCTTATTTGAAAGAGTTGGCCAATATAATTGTTATACCATGGACCAGGGTCCACTTTGCAAGGTGGATCCTGGTCCTAAATTGGTATTTTTAGTATTGGAATTATAAACTGTTAGAATATAAATTGTGTTTCTAGGTTTTAGAAATTTGTGAATATAAGGGTCATCACAAATTATGAATTTTTAAAAGGTAAATTGTGAACATTAGTATGTAAACTGTGAATCTTTAGACCCGGGTCGACAGAATAATTTGCTAGAATAACTACTTACTTGAATATTTAAAATTTGAATTAAGTACTGTCGAATTGTGTTATCTCACTATTTTACTTTTCAAAAGGTGGTTGCTACAACTACTAACATAAGGCAAAAACTTATGTGAGATTGAGGGGTCACATCAAGATGAAATGTAATATTTATTCTAGAAAATGTAATACTAAATCAAGAATAAAATTTGTATTACTTTTTTTGACGAGAAATTTTTTTATTACTTATATTGGAAACTGTAATACATTTGAAAGAAATGTACTACTTTTACATTTTGACGTAAAAGGAAACAATTTTGGGACGCAATAATGTTAACCTTTGAAAGTGTTTTGTATCTAATCTTAAAACATAATAAGTGTGGATGAAGGTTATACCCTTCATTTATGTCCGTTTTTTCCGTTAAGTTTTATGATACATTATGCTATAAATGTTGTACTATACAATATTTTGGATAAACATACCCCTACCGTTATAACTTCTGTTATCTTTTCCACTATTGCTACCATACACATGCATCCACCATATATTTTCTTATTTTTAATAATAATAATAATAATAATAATAATAATAATAATAATAATAATAATAATAATAATAATAATAATAATAATAATAATATACACATTATATATTGGGGTTATATGTTAGTTATTTCTTAAAATATAAATATTAAATTTATAGAAATGTTTTACATTATTATTATTATTATTATTATTATTATTATTATTATTATTATTATTATTATTATTATTATTATTATTATTATTTACAATAATTTAAATATCTAAAATCTAAATAAATTTAAAATTTTAATATAAAACATTAATATTGGCATCTATTTTTTGCGCATCGCACATAAAAGAATACTAGTTTGATTAATAAGTACCTTTTTCTTTTTTAACATGGAGTGAAGGTGAGGTCAATCAATTTCTAAATAGTCAATAAATATAAAGTGTTTAAGTGTTTTATTTCAACATCAAGAGGTGGACATTATGAGATAAAATTAAAAGGGAAAATAGTTATTATGGTTTAACTACTTTGTTTTATTAGTCACTATAGTTTTATAAGCTATTCAATTTAGTCCATCTATTATAAAATTGATCAATTTATTGTACGTATTCTTTTTTTTTTTTTTTTTAAAAAACAATACTTAAGTAAAATTATTAACGACGTTTTTTTTCTTTTGAAAAGGGAAAAATTATTAACGCCTTTTTTTTTTTTTGAAAACCAAGTCAAACTAGATTGCATTAGCCAAATCAGGCAGAACAAAAGGAGGTGGAACATCCCTCCAAATAGAACGTGCAACACTTGCACTTACATGTTTTGCTAAAGAGTGAGCCGCTTTATTTGCGACCCTATTAACATAACTGATCTAAGCACCAGGCATAGAAGAAAGAAAACACAAACATGAGTCTAAATTAAAACCAACATAAGACCGGAAAGAACTAGCATTACTAAGACATGATATGAAGACAGAACTATCCGTGTAAACTTTAACCGATGTGTAACTGTTGTCCTTGAGCCAAGAGAGGGCTTCACACACCGCCATTATCTCCGCCATTAGTGGATTATAAGGACAGGACATAGGGTCATTTACCGCTGCAACAAACCTCTCATCATCCCACATAATAAAACCAAAAGTTGCCGCATGGCTTGGGCCATGAAAACCCGCATCTACAAAGCAGGTTAGCCCCACAAGAGGCACTGCCGGCAAATGGCACTCCTGTGCCGTAGACTGCTTCGCCATGCTGCCACTCCATGCTGCCCATTTCGCCGCAAAGGCACGGCACAACGCCTGTGGAGTTGGAAGCTTGCCATCCCACACCGCCGAATTTCTCGCTGCCCATAACTCATGTAGCAGGCCGCAGAGCAGACCTTGCGTGTCCAGTGAGTAACCGGCAGAACCATCCAGCCATAACTCTGCCCATTGCATAAAATTAATACCATTAATTGGGGGAACCGGGAGCTGCGAAATAATCCAAACACGAGAAGCATAAGCACACGAACAAAAAAATATGCATGACATTTTCCTCTAACAAGCCACAAGCCGGGCAAACATTCATAAGGTCCACCCTCCTCCTAATTAAATTATCAAGTGTGGGCAAAATATTTGAGAGGGCTCTCCACATAAAATTCTTCCATTTAGGCGGGATGTTAAGCTTCCAGATACCATTCCAAACAATAGAACCAGGAGCATATAATTCCCCTAATCGTCTATACCCGTCCCCTCAGGTCACCTTCCCAAAACTACATATCCTCATAAATCACATTAACAGGCAACTGCGTGATTAGGGAGGCTTCATGCGGATCAAACAAATGCTGAACAAGAGGATTATTCCATGTACTTGAGTCATTATCAATGAGATCCGATACCAATAGGTTCTAATTAGCATTAGCCTGGCCCGTATTCACAAAAGGCCCCTGAGTACCCGGCAACCAAGGGTGAGACCAAACCTGTGTCGTTCTGCCATTTCCAATTCTTCGTATACATCCCGATTTCACAAGTTCCTGACTTGCCATTATGCTCCTCCACACATAAATCGGATTGCCCCCTATGGTAGCCTCATAGAAGGTAGTTGCGAGATAATATCTTGCCTTAAAAACCCTGAGTGTTACGGCTGAACGAAACACTTGACTTGTTAAAGTTGACTGCTTGTCCCGAATAGGCCTCATATACTCCAAGACATCTCTTCACCTCCATGGTTTCCTGCATATTAGCTTTAAAGAAAAGCAGAATATCATCTGCAAAGAACAAATGTGAAATTGGTGGGGCCCCCCGGGCCACCCTGCACCCGTGAATCAGACCTTTAGCCTGAGAGTCCTGTAATAGCAAGGACAACCCTTCCGCACAGATTATAAAAAGATAAGGAGACAGAGGATCACCCTGCCTTAACCCCCTGGATGGAACAATCTCCTCAGTTGGCGTACCATTCACCAACACCTTATACTGCACTGTCTGGACACACAACATTACCAGCTGGACCCATCTCTCATCAAACCCCAAACCCAGGAGCATTTGCCTTACAAAAAGCCACTCCATCCTGTCATACACCTTCGCCATATCCAGCTTTAAGGCCGCCCACCCTACCTGCCCCAACTGTTTCCTTCTTAAATAGTGACCAACCTCAGAAGCAATAAGGATATTGTCTGAGATCAATCTGCCCGGGAGGAAGGCACTCTATGAATCAGAAATTATACCCTCTAACAGCGGCTTCATACGATTAGCTAACATTATGGCCATAATCTTATATAAAACATTACATAAAGCAATTGGCCTTAGATCAGGCACAGACTCAGGGACACACTTCTTAGGGATCAATACAATATTGGCATCATTCAAATTAGGAGGGAAAGACGCTTGAGAAAGGCAATTAAGAACAAAATCAGTAACATCCTTACCAATGAAATTCCAGAAAGATTGGTAGAAACCCGGATTCATGCCATCCGGTCCTGGCGATTTGTCCTTTCCCATAGCAAACAAAGCACACCGCACCTCCTCTAGCTGAAAAAAGGCCGTAATAGGTCATCATTGTGACTACTGGTCACGCGGGGCTGCAAGGTATCCACTCTGAAGAGGCCTGGACTCCCCCCCGAAGTGAAAATTTTCTTATAATAATCAGCAACCAAAGTACACAAGGCTTGGCCCTCGCGCCAGACACCATTGTCATCCTTCAGCTTCACAATAGCATTCTTCCTCCTGCGGTGCGAGGCATACTTAGTTTGTATGAAAGTCTATGAAAGTCATTATTGAATACACCCACTAAGTTTGTATGGTTCAAACATAGAGAAAAAAATAAGTATAGAAAGTTGAAAAGTTTGGGATTGGAAGATCGAATTTCAACTATTTTTGTTTGTAAGGAAAAAATGTATAGAAATCCTAATATATTATAAATCAGATTCTAATAAATTTAATAAGTTTTGATAGATACCCGAAATCGGGCACTCGTCCTGGGGAATGTGAGAAGGCAGTCAGACCCGAGTACGGCTTAACACTTGGTGATTCAAGAGAAAGGGTTTCACATGTGGTCCCCGCTTATCAAGCAAAGCACCAGGGAGACCAGGCCGGCAGACGAATGTGTACCCGGACAGGAGTTGGCTGGCTTAGGCAAAGCCACTAGGCTTGGTAGATGGCGTGTCCCAGACTGAGTTCCCTCAGCGGACTCGGGTAGGCGACCAGGCTCAGTAGTCGGCGTGTCCTCGACTGGGTTTCCTCAAAGGACTCGGATGGGCGACAAGGCTTAGCGGTCAGAGCGTCCTTGCTTGAGTGCCTTAGCCTCCTAGCCAGGCTACCTCAACAAGCGGTCAGTGCATCCCCGACCGAGTGCATGGCCAGAAGCAGTTAGCGGCGGATTCAGCGAAGATTCCTTTCCTTGTCTAGCAAATAGCTTCCTTTTTTAGTTTAAGCAATTGTTGCATTAATTATGGTAGATTCTATAGCGGATTCAACTGTAACACCCCAGATTTTTTGAAACTTTTTAAAACTTATATAATAAAGGTAATACTATTATTAATATCGAAATGGAGCATACTAAACATCAGAGTTTGGGGTGCTATGCCACATCTGAGCTGGAGAACTCAGATGCACAGGCTATACTAACTAAATATCCTCAAAGCAATGTCAATACATCATCATGGCGCGCAGGCCGAAAGGAAAACTATCTATCTATGCTTCGGTTCTCTAGTGCGCTCCGGAGTCTACTCATCTGTGCCTGAAAGCCAAATATATCTGTTCAGTGAATAATGCTGGTAACCCACTCCAACGCGTTAAAATACAATATAGGTATATGTATATATAGATATAGGAAAACCATTTTCAAGCTGGAAGATATATACTTAGGAGACTCTAGCTTTAAAACCGAGAATGGACTCAACAAGTAGGGCCAAACACATTCAACAGATATAATCATGCATATAAAGATACTAGCATATATCCTAAGGTCACAAGATTATTTCACGTCATTCTTATAATTATTCAATCATCATCTCAATCACATAAACACACTTTGGTGGTGCCGCAGGACCCTTCACGCGCCCATACAAGAAGCGCCAGTCCATATAGCTCTGGCATGGCCCCGAAGCACCCTGCCTGTACCGCAGCACAAGGGGTCCATCGCAACCGACCGATGAACCGCAGCTCATCATAATGTTTGATCGCAACCAAACAGTGGACCGCAGCCCAAAAGTGTATTTCTGATTGCAACCAGATTATGAACCGTAGCTCATGTAAAACGTTTGATCGCAACCAAACGGTGGACCGCAGCCCTATATAATATTTATATACCTGACCTATCGCAACCGGCCTGGTTAACAGTTGGTATTGTTCTCAACCCATCCAACTGCCCGTATAGCCAATTTGATCGCAACCAAATTGGGGTATCATGCATACATAACACATAGCAAGCACATGCAACCCAGTTTAGCACATTGGGAAATGGGAGAGAAAGCGTATAATAAACTTATGCGTGGTCATCCACATACTAGGAATAATCCTAAGGGGTTCATACATCTTTCACCTAGGCCAACGGGATACCAATTCAACTAGCATGCAATACATAAGACTCTTTTATCCTACGAATGTTACCTGAAACATCAAACTAGACTCAAGCACGATAAACGGAGTCCGTTGGGACACCACGAGGGTCGGGGAAACATCAAACGGGGAAACCACCATCCCACATTGGGAATTTCCAGCGGGTGGAGGACCACCCGCCGGCAGCGAGACTTCTGGGCAGCGGGTGCCCGGCGGGCAGTCGCCTGCCCGCCGGCTGCCCGCTGCCGGCGACGCCCAATAGGGGCAGCAGGTAGGTGGCGGGTTCCCCTACCCCCACTGACTCTTTTTCAATACTTGGGTACCGGGATCTTTTGTGGAGCCCGAAACCATGTTTAGACACTTTTAAACGCAAACGACAACACCATGTCGTCAAATAACGGATCAAAACCAAGAATCACATTGAACACATCCTAACATGACTTCTAAACATAATCAACACTCGAACATGCAAATTCTCACCCAAATATACCAGGAATATCACGAAGTTCACGATTCAATTTAGGGCTCTAATCGTATTTAAATCACAAAATCATACATTATCTTTAAAATCAAGAACATCAAGATTTATCAAGAACATCACACAATTATCAAGATCCTCTTATAATCATCAAGATTATCAAGACCAACACATAAGATCATCTCATCCATCATCAAGATCATATCATCATCATCGTAAAAGATTTATCAAGACACAAGCATAGAGAAGGAGCCAAAGAAGAAGATTATAGCAAAGAAAATAGGTTTTGTTGAGACATGGGTTACCTCTTAACCTTAATTAGAATCCTTGGCTATAAAGGGTCTTTCTTTAAGATCTCTTCTTGATTTCTCTTATGGGAATTCTTGGGAATTCTTGTGTGGTGAAAGTTATTGTGGTGTGAGTTCTAGGTGCCTCCTATGTCCTTTTATATATCTAAGAGTCCTAATTAGGGTCTGAATGATATGGATTTACTAATTCTATTTCTTATAGGACTAAGGGTTTGGTTTAGGGATAAGGGTCAATGGTCTATGGTGGACCCTTCCTAGTTAATTAATGGATTTTAATTCTCTTTTTAGGGTAAGCAATTAAATAATTAGTTTGGGTTAGAGGCCGTAACACGGGGTGTTACATCAACTCTACCTTTTGCCCTACTTTCCTTGTAGAAAGCTCATTTCTTTGTATAAATACCCCCACGAGGTCACCATGGAAAAGGTCGGACTCTTTGACTAAAAAGGAGTTCTTTATTCTCTCTTGTTTATTCACAAACCCTAGAATTTTACAGTAGTGTTAGCCGGCTGAACGGCTGTCGTAAGCCGTAAAACCAACATTGGCGTCGTCTGTGGGGATCGAAACTAGAAGTCCCGTGTCTAAGCTTTGCTAATAGCTCGTACACGATGCAGCAATCGAAATGCCAGTTGAAACACTTTCACCCCGGCGGTAAATGGGCACGTCACTATCATCATGATCGCGGAGGAGCAACCTACCGATAGCCGCGCCTCAGTAGGAGATTTGAGAGAGCAGCTAAGCCATCGCGCTCCTGGTGAATGATCAGCAGCACGTACCGAGCACACTGTCGCGCTGACCCACGAGACACCGGGGGGGGGGGGGGGGGGGGCGGTTTGATGCATATGCGCGTGGACGGGTTCTAGCGCCTTACGCCGCTCATCCCCGACCTGCGTAGTTGATTCCCGTCGCAAACCATAATGTTGTAGTCTCGGAGCACTTGATGCGACCGGAAGGGCATTCGCCTAGAAGCCCTCGCGCATCCCGTTCCCTACATTCACGGCTTGGCCCCGTAGCTCCCACATAGTCGATTATGGATTGGTTAGGCGGTTTTGCCGGGCAACGCTCCCACGCTCAATCAGTCTGAAGGGAAAGAGAGCGGCCTGAGGGAGAGCCGCCACGAGCAGTCATCCAGAGAAGGATTGTTGTAAGGCGTAGGCGGGAGACCGCTAAAGGTATGAGGGAGTCATCCATATTCTAAGAACAGTCTGCCCCAGGGATGGCCGATTTGGTGGCCGTGGTTCAAGAGCTCCGGCAGAAGATTGAAGGGAAAGATAGGTCGGCCACCGATAGCCTATTGACCGCATCCCCGTTCTCGGCGGAAGTGCTAGCCTATAAGGCATCGGCCAGATTCAAACTGCCCGAGCACACGCCATATGATGGGTCGGGGGGTCCGCTTGACCATGTGATCAGTTTCTAGGCCAAAATGCAAGTGATTGGGGCATATGACCCAATGATTTGTCGGGCATTCTTCCCGACTCTGGTCGGACTCGCTCAGCTTTGGGGAACAAGTCGACAAGTTACTACCACAATTTGCCGGGAGCATGAAGCAAAAGAAATACATCTCAAATTTAGCCCGAGTGCACCAGGACGAAGGGGAAAGTTTGCACAAGTACATAGCATGCTGACAAAAGGAAGCCCAGGCAGTCGAGTGCCCCGATGACAAGACGGCCCTTACGTTCTTCATTAAGTCCCCCCGGGCAGATTGACATTACAGCAATCTAAGGGATGAGAATCCTAAGACATATGTTGAAGCCATAAGCAACTCCGTGCGGATAGTGGAAGCGCAGGCAAGAGGTTTCCTCCCATAAGCGACTCCATGCGGACAGCCTCAGCGAGGGACTAAAAGAGGATGCGGGTGGGAGGGGGGGGGGTGCGCGTGTGAGAGATCGTCGGGTGCAAGACCGACTGGGAGTTGCCGCCTACCGGCCGACGGCACAGCTCATCCACGAGGTCCGTACCTAGTTACCCCCTCCTCCACCCGTCCGGCCTGGAGATAACCCGCAGGTGGTTGGAACAAATGTTGTCCCCTATTGCATATATCACTGTACAAACACCCACACCACGGAGGAGTGCGAAGGCCTTAAAGAAGATATCGAGACACTCATAAAGTGCGGTCGGTCGTCGCCCCCTGATAAGTTCCAAAGACACGCATCTTTTAGGGTCTTGAAGATGGCATATTATATCCATTTGATATCCTTTGTGCACGATTTATGGTCGTTTATGCTTATAATTTCTAATGTGTCGCAAAACACCACTCTACATTGTATTTCTGTGATTAATGAAGGTTTTAAGCTTCAAACGGAGGCATATGGGCATGAAACGAGTATCACAATGAAAGGGAAAAACCAGATCCGTGTTGGGACCAGCCACGCGCGTGGTACCTTACGTGGAAACGAGACAGAAAGATCCACGCAGAGGCCCACGTGCGTGGGAGCGTGTGTGGAAGTAAAATTGAAACTTCCGCGAACCTCCTCTACGTGCATGGGAGGAGGTGAGACCAGGATTAAGTAACCGATCCACGCGCGTGGATCATGGCGTGGAAAGGCAGCACGGCGACTTCAAAGTGCAATTGGCGGAAGAATTAGGGATGTTCTTATGGAGATTAGATAATTTTAAGATAGAAACACTTTCTCTCTCTAGATTTTGAGGGTTCTAGTTTCTCATAGCTTGAAGATCTTGGAGTAGAAGATTGACAACCTTCCCTTCAAGATTCATTGTAAAAGAAGACATTGATTTACATTCTTGTTTGGTACAATATATTGCTTTCATACTTTAATTTCTATTTCTTACTTTGATTGCTATTTCTAATTGATTTGCAATGTTGTTTCATCTAGCTATGTAGGGTTAGGTTTAAATAGGATTAGGATTGTGAATCTCAATCATGATGCTAATGTGAGATACAATTCATAACAGGCTTAAAGGCTTTAACTTAGGCAAGGGTCCACGATCCATCATGGACCACATTAATTAATTAAGGGGTCCTGACTAAATTAAATCCTTTTTAGCTATTCTTAACGATACTAACTTGAATAATTAAAGCGGGTTTAAAGGGCGTAACACGGGGTGTTACACTATTCCCCCCTAACAAGAAGCTTCGCCCTCGAAGCTTGAACGGACGCGTTTAGGCAAGATAGGTAATTTGGAAGACAAGTTGTGTGGTAAGTCTTTAAGCATGATTAACAACTCACGGGTTGCTCGTCATGTGGTCTTATATCACATCAAACCAACCAATGCTCGTCCCCGAGCTAGTTAGCTTACTTACTTAGTCCCCAAACATATCACAAGCTTACAAGCAAATTAAGAAATTCTAACACACTCTTGTTTCCTCGCAAGCACAGGTCTATGAGTGATCAAGTTTAAGGGGTAACTGAGGTTTGAAATAGAATTACCTTGATTTCCCGTTCCCGAACTTGAGGTTCCGCGCATGCCAGTATGGTCTCGATTACGGTCACCCTTCGGTCAAAAAGCTCGTTATAACAATTAATGACGCGAATCCTTCTTCCATGATCCTGTTTTGCCTTATGAGTTGCGCTAGGATATGGTCATTGGTTGACCTCCCGTCATGATCTTCTTCGATTCTCCTTCCCCTCCGTGGGGGTTCCAGGTAGTTTGGTTCATTGTCCTTTTCCTTCTGCTCATCCTGTCCCTCGTCTTCTTGGACGGCTTGATTCATATTTTTGATCGGGATGTCTAATTGCTCTACTAGCAATCTCTGCTCAGTCCCGTGCTTCATGAATACCTCCTCGAGGGTGATGTATTGTCCCTCCTCAACATGGTAAACGTTGTTGCGACAGAGGTTTTGGGCGTTGAAGATCATCCCACCTATGGGTTTGGCCTCAGTTTGGCTTACGTCTATCCCCTTTCTCACCATGATCCAACTTAGGATCATTCCATAGGGCAAGCTCAGCCGATTGCTGGATTTGCAAAACTCCATGTGTTTCAACATAAGAGCGGGCAAGTTGAATTTGACCTTGTGTTTAAGGAAGTAAGCAAAGGTACACTCAAGGCTTCCCACATCCTTGCTCTTATTGTTGTTGGGCAATAGACTGTCAGTCACAATCATCACCAAGAGCTTTTTCTCAGCAGTTAGCAATTTCTTGTTTGGCCTTGTGGCCGAGGAAAACCCTTCTTCTCCCCCCAATAAGTAGCTCAAATAATCCCGGTACCCTAAGTTTCGAGCACCAATCCAAGCTTTTCGGTCGTACTCCGATACGCCCGTGGTGGTTAGTTTCAGGAGTTTGGCCAATCGGGTTTCACTCAATACAATTTCCTTGCCTCGGACCTTGGAGGTGATCTCCACTTTGTCCCCGTTTTTGGTGGCTACTATGTGATGGTAGAACTCCTTCACCAACTCTGGCTATGTATCGCATTTAATATCCAAATACATCCCCAACAAGCCTTGAAATTTAAGCATATCAACCAATTCTTTAGAGAATTGATCGGGTTTAAGTGCTTTACCTTCCAACACCTTGTAATCGGTGTTATTCCACTCCGGAATTCAGGCGATGACATGTCTCTTCGGCATTGTTTGAAATTTATAGAGTAGTTGGAGTTGGGGTTTTTTTTTTTTTTCTTTTCCGGCGGAAGGCTACGGTGTACGGGGTTCGGTGGTGATCTTCGCGCGTGGTGCGGCCGTGGCGGTGCTGCGACAGCTGAGTGGGTTGCGGCGGTTGGACGGTGTTGCCACAGTGGGGCCGCAGTTACAGCCGGCTGTGCGACGCGGTGGAGTGGCGGTGGTGGTTTGGGCGGCGTTTGTCCAGGCAGTCAACGGTGGTTGGGTGAGTGGTCGGCGGTGAGTGGCTGAGGGTTTGGTCGTGGTTCGGGCGGTGAACAGGTGGGTAGTTGACGGGGGTTGGGGTGCAATCGAGAGAGGGGAGAGATAGAGGGAGAGAGAGAGTAAAGAAGAAGAGGGAAGTAGGGTTTTTTATTTGGGGATTTTTGGGTTTTAGGGATTTGGGGTGGGGTTAAGAAGACTTTGTCTCCCTTAAATTTCAAGAAACATTTGTCTCACAAGCTACACTTAGTTTGTTTTGAGGCTTTTAGTTCATCTTCCTTACGTTTTAGAGTTTTACCACTATTTGCCTTAGGGTAGGAAATATTCTAAGTAGAACTCCCTAATTGAATGCTTGGATGTACCAAGCATTACATTCGAGGTCTCATAATTTGTGAGGATATGAACAGATGTTCTAATTTGGATTGAAGGACGGAGCAAGGAAATTGAATCGATCGGATTAACTAATTAATTTTACTTTAAAGTACAGAGGTTCCAAATAATTGTGCAAGGTAAAAGCTCTAGATAAACGGGGTGGGTTACAAGGATAGCCCCTCTTTATCCTAGACAAAATTCTTCTCCAGGATTTTCTTCCTGTTGATTCGTAGGGTCCTCGTCTCCTATGGCCATGTCTTTGATGCCGTCATTGGCTTCGACTTCGGCTCCGATTTCAGCTCTAGCTTGGGTGCGACTCATGATAAACACTTTCCCGGGCTCTCCATGGCTTCTTCGGTTGTTCGCATTTCCTTGTTGTATCGTGGTCGGTGGTCTCGTACGTGCGGGTTGATTGCATTCAAAGGACCTGTGGCCCACCACGGCGTTCCTTTGAATGCAATCAACCCGCACCGGCGGGCCTTGGGATTGCCGATGAGTGGTCCTTACTTTGGAATCACTCTTTGCCCTTTTGAAGTTAGAGCCTCCACTCCCGTCATTCTTCCTCTTCACTTGTTCTTGAACTCCCCATTGTAATAGTTGGATCTTATAGAGACCGGCGACGCTGGTATTGGCTTCGTTGAGGGTCATCAGTTTGCTCACGGTTAAGGCCTTTCTAGCCTCAAAGTTGAGTCCCGCAACAAATTTGTCTACCTTAGTTGCCTCCGTAGGCACCAGCACGTGTGCGAAATGAGCTAGCTCTAGAAATCTCTGGTGGTATTCCATTACTGTAGCGAGTCCCTGTTTTAGATGAAGGAATTCTTCGTACATTGCCTCCCTCACGTGTGCGGGGTAAATGCTTTCCCGTAACTTGGTCTTTAAGGTTTCCCAATTGAAACCCGATTTCTCTCTAAAGGTGGGACCTTCGTGAACCCACCACAAGTCGGACTCATGTCCAAAGTAGAATGTTGCCAATTCGACTCAACATTCTTCCGAGCAACCCGCCACTTCGAAGATTTTATCAAATGTTCGGATCAATTCTTTGAGTGTCGTAGGATCTTATTCCCCAGCGAAGATAGGGGGCAATGGTTCGATACTTGGCGAGCTACATCGTGGTTCCTGTTCGGTGGTGGTCGGTTATTGTTGTTTAGGATGGCGTTGCTTAGTGTCTGGGCGATCTGAGTTTATTGTTGTAGGTTCTGGGTCAACGAGTCGTTAGTGGGTGTTTCAGGCGTCTTTGCACGGTTTCTTAGTGGTGCCATTTAAGATTCTACAGGTTTAACATCGACCATAGATGTAAGTCAGGAACACGCACCCTTACCTGGTGCCTTAACTACAAGAACTTTAAACTAAACAAGGAGCAAGTCAAAAGAAAAATAAACAGAAAGCGATAAATAAACTCACAATCTCACCGCGCGTCCTAAGATTCTTAAGTTCTAAGTGCTTAAACACCTAGAGTTCAGGCTTAACATCTTAAAGTCTTATCTTAAAGGCATTATCCTAAGGTCGAACTTAAGCTCTGATACTAATTGCAACACCCCTAATTTTCAGACTATTTTAAAACATTTAAAGTTTATGAAATAAAGGCCAATCTATCATTAATACCCAAACAGAGCAGAAACTAGAACATGAGTATTGGGGTGCTATGCCACATCTAAGCTTGAGAACTTAGATGCACAGGCTACTTCTAACTAAACTAAGCATAATCCACAGTCAATATCCAAATACATCTGAGGCACACATGCCCTAGCAACTGAACTAGTTCTAACTAAAGCTAAGTCCACGAATCCGTCTAGCACACTCCGAAGCTACTAGTCAGTACCTGAAAAACATATAGTGTAACAACCGTCAACGAATAATGCTGAGTAACCCACTCCTACGCATTGAGTGCAATATAGGTAGATATAAGAAAAACTATTTTGAGACTTGGGAATACATATATAGTCCTAAACAACTCTAGCTTTAAAACCAAGATAATGACTCAAGACAGACCAATAGACTCGACATTATAAGACAACGTAAAGACACAAGCATGCAAATTAAGGCCACAAGACACGACAACAACAAGATTCAACAATAACAAACAACAACAACAAACATGTCCATGATCCAACCTTATACCAAGTTCCAACCTTTACTCCTCTCCATCCTTATAACAGTTCAAACCTTTACCTCCAGGCCACCCTATACACCACACCCTTATCCCTCCGGAGCAGCGCATGTTCCCCTCCTGCAACCCTATCAAACCACTGATCTCTTAGCACACGAGGTGCCATTCAATAGATTGTACCGCAACACAATACCAAAAGCACACGCAGTGCATCAAAATGGGTACCGCAGCACCACATCAAAAGGATAACCGCAGCGAAGTTATCACCAAAAGCACGCTCAGTGCATCAAATCCACCTATCAATTTTGTACCACCAATCTCATATCTCTTCTTTTCACCATGGACAACAACAATAATAACCAATACTCAACAACAACAATACTCAATACACAACAATACTTCATAAGGGGTAGTCAAGGGAAGGGAAAAACAACAACGAACTTTTATCAACGATTGACACAATACAAACACACAACCCATGGGGAACATCCTTGTAACAACCCAAAATTTTATTTTATAAATCCGATTTTAAGAAATTCCAAAATAGCCATTTTCACTCCATTAAAAATTTTTGCGATCAATTGGTGTTTGAATAAATTATTTTGGACACATTTTAAATTTATTCAACACCAAAATTCCCTTTTAATCCAAAATCCTAAATTTTCGGGTAACTCGCGTACCAAGTTTTAAATTGAGAAACCAATCTGAGTGAGACCGGGAGAATTCTGAGAAGTTTTAAACAAGTGTTCATCTAGAAAACTTTTTGAGAAAATTCCTTTCCAAGCCCAAAGTATTTAAAATAGCAATTATAGCCATTGGGTCCATGTTGCTAGGTGAACCACAAGCACCCAAAAGCCTTTGCCCGAGGCATTCTTTAGCCAAACTTTTGCCATATTTACCCTCCACCAATCATTGTAGATTCTCCTAGGGTTTAGTGCCCCTATAAATAAGAACACAATAAGACTTTGCCTCTTGATTCCCAACCTCGTCTTCCTTCCCAAAAGCTTAACAAGTCATCCAAGAAAAATCACAGTAAGTTTCATAGCTCACTTAGCATTTCATCTCTTTTAGCTTTCCTTCCTATCTTCCATCTCTGAGAACTTAGTCTTAAGGTTGTTGTATGGTTTGTTTGAAATGTTTGGGAGGTGAAGGAGGGTGTAGCTAGCTTGGGAAGAAGGTGGAATCCCAACAAATAGGAGGAATCTACAAAGGTATAACCCCATGGACTCCCTCTTTGATTTTTGGCTCTGTGAAACCTATTATTTTGGGTAGAAATGGTGGATTTTTGTTGTGTTTGAGCTTGGAAGTGATCTAGTATTTGTCTTTGAAGTGTTGATAATGTTTTGGATGTTTTGGACTTGTTTGAAAAGTGTTTTACAGATGAAACAACTTATCTGGTGCACACACTGTGTGTGCACCAGACCAGTGTAACGACCCTAGCCGTGACCCATCAAGGGGGCCGCCGGCTAGAGCCGGGGCCAACCGGGCCTAGGGCACGGCCTTAGGAGAGGGTCGTTGCCTAGGCCCGGCCATGCTACGGCCTTCAAGGGGCGGCTCATGAGGAGCCCCGCCCCTGGTCCCCTGAGTTTGTTCTGAGTAGATTTTGTGCAGTGGTCGGGCCCTTGTGGCTCAGCTACGTGTCGTTTCAGGCCAGGTGTCACGGGCCCTTGTGGCTCGGTACCTCAGAGCCGTCTTGATGCACATCTTGGCTTTGATTTCGTTAAATTTGGATTAAAAAAATGAGCATGTTAAGATGGATTTATTGTAGAAATTGCTTCACAGTATATATTATGAAGTTCACTGTGAAAGAGAAATGCTTTGCCTTGTTGCCTGGTGTTATTTATGTATTGGGTAGAGAAACATGATCACTTTGAAAATATGACTTATTAGAAAAGCATGACTAGAATGTGTTGTTTGATCAATGAGATTTGAAACATATTTTGTTGATAAAAATATATAGAATTTGTTATGTTGCAAACTGAGCATGATATTGTATTCTTGAGAATATTTAATGATTTATATACATGGATTTGAAGCATGTTGTAGAGTATTTTTGCGTCTCAAGTATATCATGTTTTAAAAAGTGCATAAGTGGTCAACGTGAGCCTAAGTATTACTTTCAAAATCCATAAGCATGTGGTATATCATTATTTGATGCATTGAGAAGTTGTTGAGTTGTTGCATGCATGAGATTGATGCATGAGAGATATATTTATGTATTATCTATATCGGTGAGGTTTTGGAGGACCTCGTTTGGACTATGTCCTCTCGGATGATTTTATGGACATTGTGGTCCCAGTATATGTAACGCGGTGTATTCCCACGTTACGAGGTTGGAAACTACCCGCCAGGCTTGGAATCCTGGTCAGGGGGTGCGCACGCTAATAGTTCGATAGCTGATTCCACAGAGTTTGAGCATAGAACCAAGAGAGTGGTTCGGTGGACGAGCAGAGTATTAGGTCGGCTAGACGCCGTGCCCGGATAGGTTCATTCACACTATGGTGAAGTTCCTACCTCGTCCATTTAAAGAGAAAGAGTGAGTCATTGCGACTCTAAGAAAGAAAGAATTGAGTCATTGCGACTCTAAGAAAAGAAAGAAAGAAAGAGAGCAAGTCATTTATGACTCAATGAGACCCCCACACAAAGTATTCTATTATACAAACGAGTGTATGAGTATATTTATAGTATTGCATGAGATTGCATTTGAGTATAGTATTGCACGAGATTGCATTAGAGTATAATCTTGCACGAGATTGCATGTGAGTATATTATTGCCCAAATTGCATAATGAGAATGACTAGCCAAGTTCGTTTATGAGTATGATGGTTTAGTTGCATTTTGAAGTATTGTAATGAGAACTTGAAAGCATGAAGATAACTTTCGTATGGTTTATTAGTATGAAATTACTTGTAAGCATGAGTTGCTTTGATAAGTTTGTTGTAATGTTTGTTGGAATATCTATGTCGTTGAGTCATGTGTATTAAAGCATACCTGTTGATATTATAGGTTGTAAGCATATAGAAATTGGTGATGTATCCATAGTTGCCTATGTGATGAGATTGTTGATTATGAATGTGATCAAATGTTTTTCCAAAGTATATTCTATAGTACTTTACAGGGTTGAGTGTGGTTATACTTAGCTTCGTGCTAACGGGTGTTTTCCTATTTGTCTACGTGTTGTTTGTAAAACCCCTTTCAGGTGGGCCCAGTGTTGAGAAGTGAACGAGTTAGACTAGTCTAGTAGTTATAGAAGTCTAAACTCTTTATGTTTTGATTATGACTTTATTTACCGGATTTTAGATTTATGTTGTGGATGACGTTTGATGATGTAGACTTCAGGGTGTCTTTTTCCCCCTTATGACTTTCAGTTAATTTTATGGATGTTAGTTATTAACTCTTTGTTTCTAGTTCTACCTTTAGCATGTGCAATCACCACGGAGTGGTGGTTGTGGCGGTGACATTCCCACTAGTTATCTTATTTAGTTGTTTATCCGCTGCTTAGTTTATGTTAATTGTGGTTTAGAATTATAATTAAGATTTAGAAAAAGTGGGCTGTTACAAATTGGTATCAGAGAGTACGAACCGCGGGAGACTTAGGAAGTTTGACCCTTAGGATTGAGTATAGAAACTCTAAGTGGAAATCCTATGGCGGACTGAATAGGAAATGACCTCTAAGTTGAAATCCTAAGTAGGATAAGTTAAGAAGATGAACTTAAATGAAATCCTAGGAAGGATAAGATTAGGGAAAGAACCCTAAGTGATGAATTAAGATGAGAAAGCCTCGAGTTCAGTGGTAAGGTATGAGAATCAGAGTTAAGAAAAACTTTAAGTGTCAAATAGGAATGCGGTGAGGTTTTGAGTTTCCTTGCCTTGTTGTTAATTGCTTATGTGATTTACCAATGTGCTTGTTGTGCTTTTGCTATCTGTTGTGAGCAAAGTAGAGAAGTTAAAAGTGAGAAGTTGAAAGAGAAAAACCAAGAGTTTGAGAGTTAAAGGGTAGAAAAGAAGTTTGCCTTTGTTAATTTGTTAAAGTAGTTGAGAAGAAGTGCCTTTGTTTGTTTTGTGTGCCTTGCTTGATGTGAGCTTTGCCTTAGGGATAGAAAAGTTAGAAATAGTTAACTCTTAGGAGCTCTAACCTTGTTTCCTCTCTTTCACGTTGAAGGGTGGTGAAATGCCACCGAGACGACTCTATGGGGATGAGTTACCTCCTAATAACAAGTGCACCCCTGGCTTGTCAATTCAAGGGGGAATTAAAAAGAAGAAGAATCGGTCTGGGCGGAGGAAGGAGATTGTCAAGAATCAACGCAACCAGCCACCCCATGGGTTGATCGAAGAAGGAAGGGCACAAGGGAGAGTACTCACCACCCCTTTGGATCCAGTCGTGCCTATGGAGCTAGTCACGGGGACGTTTATGGTGAATCACGTACCTGTAGTAGTGCTTTTCGACTCTGGGGCTACAAATTCTTTTATATCCTCGGTGTTGGTGGATGAGTTGGGGTGGAAACCTACCGATCAGAAGAAGATGTGTATCCGGCTAGCCTCAGGGAGGATGATTGATTGCAAAGACATCTTAGAAGACTCACCCGTGGAGATATCGGGAGTAACCTTCCCCAGGGACTTCATTAAAATAGAATTGGAGGGCATGGATGTAATCTTAGGGATGGACTAGTTAGGCAAGCACAAGGCCAAGATCCTATGTGAAGAACGGAAGGTGATTATGAGAGGACCAAAGGGAAAATACGTATCATACAAAGGTAATCCGGAGCCACCAGGCATGAGGGTGGTGTCCATGACTAAGATGAGGAAGTATGTGAGCAAAGGGCATGAAGTTTACCTATGTACCCTCCAGGATTTGAACGCTAAAGACGAGAGCTTGGAACGGATTGCTGTAGTAAGGGAATTCCCATATGTCTTTCCCGAGGAAATACTAGGACTACCCCCAGTAAGAGAAGTGGAATTTTCAGTCGACTTGCAACCAGGCACAGCACCCATTTCCAAGGTCCCCTACCGTATTGCACCCTCGGAAATGGCCAAGCTCAAGGGACAGCTACAGGAATTGCTAAAGAAGGGTTACATTAGACCGAGTGTGTCTCCTTGGGGAGCTCCTGTACTGTTTGTGAAAAAGAAAGATGGGAGTATGCGATTGTGCATAGACTACCGGGAGTTGAATCAAGTCACAGTAAAGAATATGTACCCCTTACCGCGGATTGATGATTTGTTTGACCAGTTGAAGGGAGGGGGAGTCTTCTCCAAGATAGATTTGAGGTCGGGGTACCATCAATTGAGGGTGGCAGAAAGGATATTCAGAAGATGGTTTTTCGTACGAGATACGGGCATTATGAGTTCATCGTGATGTCGTTTAGACTGACTAATGCGCTAGCTATCTTCATGGATTTAATGAATCGGGTATTCCGACCATATCTAGACGAGTTTGTGGTAGTCTTCATCGACGACATCTTGATTTATTCAAATGGGACAGACGACCATGAGAGACATTTGAGGACAGTACTACAGGTACTGAGGGACTACCAGTTGTACGCCAAGTTATCAAAATGTGAATTTTGGAGGGACAGTGTAGCTTTCTTGGGACATATTGTCACCAAGGCAGGAGTAACAGTAGACCCATCCAAGATTAAGGCGGTAACGGAATGGCCAGTACCAAAGTCAGTCACGATGGTGCGGAGTTTCTTGGGTTTGGCAGGTTACTATAGAAGATTTGTTCAGGATTTCTCGATTTTAGCAAAACCTCTCACAAGTCTCACTAAAAAGGTAGCCAAGTATTTGTGGACCGAATAGTGTTAGGCAGCGTTTCAAGAGCTCAAGTGGAGATTGACCTTGGCACCGGTTTTGACATTTCCGTCGGGCGAAGAAGGGTTCGAAGTATACAGTGACGCGTCACTTAAAGGACTTGGTTGTGTACTGATGCAAAATGGGAAAGTGATAGCGTACGCGTTGCGTCATTTGAAGACACATGAAGTTAACTACCCTACACATGACTTGGAACTAGCCGCAGTGGTTTTCGCCCTAAAGATTTGGAGACATTATTTATATGGGGTGAGATGCAGGATTTACACCGATCATAAAAGCTTAAAGCACATCTTCACCCAGAAAGAGTTGAACATGAGACAGCAACGGTGGTTAGAGTTGATCAAGGACTACGACTTAGAGATCCAGTATCATGAGGGGAAAGCAAACGTGGTAGCCGATGCTTTGAGTAGGAAGTCTAGTCACTCTTTGGGAGGTATTTGGATTGTGCCTGATGAGTTGTGTAAAGAGTTTCAGCGGCTAAATTTGGAAATAAGAAATAGCGGTGAAGTTAGCCAGGAAGTGGCATTGTACACCTTGAGGATCAAACCGAGTATCTTTGATGAGATAAGAGAGAATCAACCGAGGGATGTCAAGTTGGAAAGAGTTAAGGCCAAGATGGTCGATGGAAAATGTGGGCCTTTGGAAGTATATTCAGATGGGAGCATTAGGTACAAGGGACGTTGGTGCGTACCCATGAAATGCGATGGGATCAAGAAGCAAATCATGGAAGAGGGGCATTGTACTCTCTATTCAGTACACCCCGGTGGGGACAAGTTGTATGGAGATCTTAAGAAGTATTTCTGGTGGCCAAGGATGAAGAGGGAGGTAGCCGAGTTCGTGCAGCGATGCTTAAATTGTCAAAAAGTTAAAGCCGAACGGAACAGACCTAGATATACCAAAAAAGAAGTGGGACTCTATCTCAATGGACTTCGTGGGAGGCCTACCTTTGACAAAGGCCGGGAAGGATAAAATATGGGTGATTGTTGATCGGCTAACCAAAACAGCCCGATTTATAGCCATGAAAGAGAAGTGGACGATGGAGCAATTGGCCAAAGCTTACATTGAGAAAGTGTTTAAATATCATGGGTTACCCCGAGGCATAGTATCTGACAGGGACTCCGGTTTCTTATCCCAGTTTTGGAGGACCTTGCAAGCTACTTTGGGTACTAAGCTTAAGTTGAGCCCAACTTTCCACCCTGAGACCGACGAGCAGACTGAGAGGACTATAAAGACTCTGGAAGACATGCTTAGAACCTGTGTGATGGATTTTCATGGTTCTTGGGACGAACACCTGGATCTAATCGAGTTTTCTTACAACAACAGTCACCATTCGAGCATCAAAATGGCACCGTATGAAGCTCTGTATGGACAGAAGTGTAGGAGTCCTTTGTGTTGGGAAGACGCGGTCGAAGGAGTAGTGCTTGGACCCAGTACTTACAGGAAACTGGGGAAAAGGTCAAGTTGATACGAGAAAGATTGAAAGCTGCCCAAGATAGACAGAGGTCGTTTGCCGATCAAGGGAGGAGGCCAGCCGAGTTCCAAGTGGGTGATAAGGTAACTCCTCGAATTTTGAATCAATAGTTGAGTATACGCTTGGTACATGAAGCTTTAATGATGTGTGAATGGCAGGTGTTGCTAAAGGTGTCTCCCACTAAGGGAGTGATGAGATTTGGGAGAAAGGGAAAGTTAAGCTCACGTTTCATTAGGCCTTATGACATAGTCGAGAAGATTGGGACGGTGGCTTACCGTCTAGCCTTACCCATGGAGTTGGAAAAGGTACAATGATACACCTTAAGTTAGATTTGATCCTATGGTAATTTTCTTAGAGGTGTTTTTGGGACCGAGTGTAGGTACATGACGTGTTCCATGTCTCGCAGCTGAAGAAGTACATCCGGACCATACCCATGTAATCCAACCTGAGGAAGTAGAGATAGACGAGTCCCTTACCTATGAGGAAAGGCCAATTTGGATCCTCGATCATAAGACAAGGGATACGAGGAGGAAAAAGGTGAAGCTAGTCAAGGTTTTGTGGTCAAACCAGTTGTCCGAGGAGGCCACTTGGGAGACCGAGGAGGAGATGAGAAATCGTTATTCGGCCCTCTTTGATCAAGGTAATTAGTTAAGCTTTTAAGCGCAGTTAATAGATTCGTTATGTGTCTAGTTGCTTAGGTTTTAGCTAAGTCTGGCGAGAACTCAGAGATTTCTAAACATTTCCAAATATCCGAACAGAAATTCCCAGCCTCTTTATTGTATCTTCCTTTACTCTTCGAGAATTTGATCCGCTCGTTTCTTCTAAGTTTCGGGACGAAACTTCTTTTAAGGGGGATAGAGTGTAACAACCCAAAATTTTATTTTATAAATCCAATTTTAAGAAATTCCAAAATAGCCATTTTCACTCCATTAAAATTTTTTGCGATCAATTGGTGTTTGAATAAATTAGTTTGGACACATTTTAAATTAATTCAAAACCAAAATTCCCTTTTAATCCAAAATCCTAAATTTTCGGGTAACTCGCGTAGCAAGTTTTAAATTTAGAAACCAATCTGAGTGAGACTGGGAGAATTCTAAGAAACTTTAAACAAGTGTTCATCTAGAAGAAAATTCCTTTCCAACC
This sequence comes from Ipomoea nil, assembly GCF_001879475.1. Lineage (NCBI taxonomy): Eukaryota > Viridiplantae > Streptophyta > Magnoliopsida > Solanales > Convolvulaceae > Ipomoea > Ipomoea nil. The sequence goes on from NW_017619742.1 coordinate 4,055,008, forward strand.
ACAAAGTATTTAAAATAGCAATTCTAGCCCTTGGGTCCATGTTGCTAGGTGAACCACAAGCACCCAAAAGACTTTGCCTGATGCATTCTTTAGCCAAACTTTTGCCATATCCACCAATCATTGTGGATTCTCATAGGGTTTAGTGCCCATATAAATAAGAACACAATCAGACATTGCCTCTTGATTCCCAAACTTGTCTTCCTCCCAAAAAGCTCCACAAGTCATCCAAGAAAAATCACAATAAGTTTCATAGCTCACTTAGCATTTCATCTCTTCTAGCTTTCCTTCCTATCTTCCATCTCTGAGAACTTAATCTTAAGGTTGTTGTATGGTTTGTTTGAAATGTTTAGGAGGTGAAGGAGGGTGTAGCTAGCTTGGGAAGAAGGTGGAATCCCAACAAATAGGAGGTATCTACAAAGGTATAACCCCATGGACTCCCTCTTTGATTTTTGGCTCTGTGAAACCTATTATTTTGGGTAGAAATGGTGGATTTTTGTTGTGTTTGAGCTTGGAAGTGATCTAGTACTTGTCTTTGAAGTGTTGATAATGTTTTTGATGTTTTGGACTTGTTTGAAATATGTTTTGCAGATGATATTGTATTCTTGAGAATTTTATGATTTATATACATGGATTTGGAGCATGTTGTAGAGTATTTTTGCGTCTCAAGTATATCATGTTTTAAAAAGTGCATAAGTGGTCAACGTGAGCCTAAGTATTACTTTCAAAATCCATATGCATGTGGTATATCATTATTTGATGCATTGAGAAGTTGTTGAGTTGTTGCATGCATGAGAGATATATTTATGTATTATCTATATCGGTGAGGTTTTGGAGGACCCCGTTTGGACTATGTCCTCTCGGATGATGTTGATCCCGATAGGGTGGTAAAAGTTTAGAGGGGGGGGGGGGTGAATAAACTTTTAAACTTTTTCACAATAAATAACTCTTTGGTAATTTCAACTCTAAGTAACAAGTAAATAGAGAAGTAATTAAATTGAAATGCACAGCGGAATAAATAAGTGTAAAGAGTTATGCCAAATCAATAATTTGAATCACACGCACGTGTGGAATTAATGCTCAGATGAGGTGTAAGGATGACATGAATATCTTGAATATTTAAAGGAAATGGTTCACTCAATATTTAGCAATAATATTCAAGACTATAGATAAGATTTCATGTCACGTCGATCGTATGATAAATGTTACATGCAACACGTCAAACTTGCTAAGAATAATTCAAGAGTTAAGCTCGAAAAGTTTGAGTTACATGCATACGTGAAAACATGCTAAACCCGAAAGATTAAGATAGACTGTGAATAGTAAACGGGTTAGTCGATAAAATAGATAGATAGAGCGAATTATGTAAGTGCAGTATGTAAATGAGAGAGGCTTTTTATAGTGGTTTGGAAGTGGCGTAATCTTCCTAGTCCACTTTACTCCATTCACTTCTAGGAGTAATTCACTATTTTCCACACACAGTTATAATAGTGAATAAGCGCTACACAAACACTTCTTCCGGATGTCTTGCACACAGCTACACCCAACTCCGAGTGTGTCGCACACAGCTACACTCAACTACGAGTATTTCGCACACAGCTATACTCAACGCCAACTAAGTGTTTTGTACACAGCTACACTTAGCAATCATGAGTGTTTTGCACACAGCTACACTCACTAGAGTATTTTGCACACAGCTATACTCTTCTAACAATTACAAATACAAAGGTAATTGTATCTCTCTTCAACTATTTTTGAGACTATTCAAACTAAGTCTCTAAAGAATGTTTGAGCACTTGCACTTGTTTATCTCGTGTGTATTCACGTCTTCTTTTTGTATTCACCTCTATGCTTTCTTCAAGTCTTCATGGCCTTTTTATAGATAACCAAATATATCCGTTGGAGTGGGATAATTTGATATTTGAATTTTGAATCTTCATAGCCTGATATTGTTGACAATGGTAGGTCTTCAATATGATTTGATTGTCAACTTGCCTGACAAGATAATATTTTATCTCAACTTGATTTTCAAGTTGTTTCTAAAATATTATTATTTTTGTCATATTTGAATTTCCAACGTATCTTTGAAATAAATCCTTCTGATAGAATTTATTTCTAGGATAAGTTTTTATATTCATGTCTTCATAAATATTTCTCCCGTTCTGATCATATCTTTAGGCAATTTTGGACTCTTGTGGCATGTGGGTAGATTCAAAATAAATTCCTTCGAATTTATCCATTTTCTGATCATCTTGCTTCTTTGCCACTTTTTGCTTTTCAGAAGACACATTGTGCTTGTTTGACTTTGGCACATCTTGCTTGTTTGACTTGAACACTGTGCTTTTCTGATTAGGTCACATTGTGCTTATTTGGACACATCGTGCTCCTTAAGAACATTGTGCTCCTTTAGGACATTGTACTCCTTGGGTGCATCGTGCTTGTACACATCATGCTCCTATGGACACATCGTGCTTGTCCGAATTCTTGACTTTTAAAAAATAAGTCCTTGGGGGGATTAATCTCGGGTATGATCATTTTATGTAAGGACTTCTACCGTTTCATCGTTAGGCTCATCCAGTCATTTGTTGCAACACCATTCCTTTATGCGTCTTTCTCGGATGAATACTTATAAGATCAAAATTAATTTTCCAAATTAATTTTGTTCTTCATATGGTAGATTTCCTTTGACTCGATATTCTGGATTATGATGCTTGTACAAAAGACCTAAAATCTAATGGGATCTAAAGTACATTTGGCTCATCAAAACTTATTACAAAAATATTCCTATCAATTTCCCCCTTTTTGATGACGCCAAAACCTATACTCAGTCATTTGGCTTGTCTTTAAAAAAAAAATCAAAAGATTTTATTATTCTTGACATAGCCATGACGAGTTTAACATTTGATTTTGACTCTAGGAAAAGGTATTTTTAGCAACGAAGTTCCTATTCGCATTTTTGGATTTTTAAAATTAATGAATTTTGTAACTTTTCCAATTTTGCGATTTTTACAATCTAAGCTAAAAATGTTACCTTTCAAGACAAATAAAATAACAATAGATAAAATACTTAAAAGCATCATAAACAGATAATCAAAGAACATCATTGCAAATTGTCTTATGGTCATACTCCAAGTTCGTAGACCATACAAAAACGTTGTGACTTTTAATCATACAAGTCACTTGATTATTCTATTTATCCTTTCTTCTAGCACATGATTTATATGATTCTTAACTTCAATGAAATTTTCACTAATGGCATAATCTTTGCATACCTGCCCAATCACGTAGTAGTTGAATGCTTCAATGATGTTTTTCCCGGGCAGTATACCTTCTTCATACCATATGATGCATTCTTCTAGATTTCTATCTCCTTGAAGCTCGGCATCATTCACTTTGATGTAATCTCTAAGTACCATGATCATCAATGATCTTGCATAGCTCTTGATTCTCCTGAAATTTTCATTCGAAACCCACAAGTTTTGGTCACTTGGACCACTCTTCTTCATCCCTTTTGGTAGATCATTCAAGGTTGCCAATCTTGGCAATTCAAATCTACCATCTCTTGGTGTGGATTCCAAATAAAGAGCTGCTTTTTTGTACCAATTTATTTGCTCTTGATTTCCTCCTGCACAAACAATTTCACGAAATGAACGGTGAGTGGTATTTGTACTACTTGATCCTCCTGGACTGCCTGCATCACGACCGAACCAATATTCCATTCCTCCTCTTCTTGCAATGTTGGATCTGCCAGCAAATCTGCCTCCTCCTCTACTACTACTTGTACCAATATTTCTGGTAGCCAAGGCAGTCATGATCATTTCCAGCATGCCTTCTAAATGACTGAATCTCTCTTCCCCCTTTTTGGCATAATCAATCAGTGTTCTTCGTAAGACAAATCTTCAGACAGAAAGCAAATGTGCACTCCAACTTACCCAACAAACTGCTCTTGTTGTTTACAGAAGGTACCTCGTTTCCTCGTTTGTTGTGTTCTTTGTGTGCTTGCTTGTTTTGTTTGTTGCTTTGTTGTTTAGCTAGTTTGATAGTGGTGCTTGGAGTTAGTTGTTTAGTTCTTGGTTGTTGCCTAGAAGTTGGTGGTTGTGCTGAGGGTAGAGTTCTTGATGCTCAATCTATCCGTTTGTTTAACTCTTGATCAATCCTTGAATTCGAAATGCCTTCTTCATTTCTTTGGAACCCTTGTGAGTACTTTTGGAGTTTTTGACCGAAAGGGCTATTCTTCAACTTCTTGCCACAATTTCGTTTCCTTGTTACCATTCGCTTTTAATTCGTCGTACCCACGCTTCGGGGACGAAGCTTCTTTGAAGGGGGAGAGGATGTGACACCCCAAAAACCCACATTTCAATCCATGAATTGATTGAGTAATTAATTCTATAACTTTTGAGGAATTGATTCCTAAAATCCTGATTTTTGATACTCAAGGACTAGAATATGACTAGTCAAACTTTAAGTGGTGCTGTACCTTGTGCTTTGAGGGGAGTTCCCTTGTTCCTTACACTTTCTAAGGGTTAGTAAGGGTATCCTTGTCCTTTCACCAAGAGTTAGTATTGTAACCTAACCTAGAAGACTTCTTCATTTCATTCCTTACAATTCCTAGAAAAATATCTCTACCTTCTCTCTAGAAAAGAAGTGTAGCTTATTCTTCAAGCCAAGTTGGGACCCTTGTCAAGATTCCAAGTTTTGCTTCCAAGATTCAACCTTTCACCTATTTGGGCATCTAGGAGGGTAAGATCTAAGTTCATCTTGTGTTTTTGGTTCCATCTTAGTTGTCTTTTTCTTAAAGGTAGGATCTTTATGATCTTTTGGTTTAATCTTGAAGTAGGTTTGGAAAGTGAGCCCAGTGGAGAGCTTGTTGTGGTGTAGAGTGAAGTCTTTTGGTCTTCAAGAGGTAACCCATGCTCTACAAAACCTATTTTGCTTACCTACATGTGATTTGGATTCTACTTGTGTTTTGCTATGAAATGTGAGGGTTTATGCATTTGTCTTGTGATATTGCATATCTAGACCTTGTGTTTAGGGTTCCTTTGTGCCATTGCTTGGCATTTTCCTTGGTTCAAGTTATTTTGTTGTATCGGGTGAGATTTGGCATGTTTTGAACTTGAATTTGTGTTTGGAGAAGAAAATCCCCGAAGGGATCTTTTTGCCCAGGAGTATGTACCCGCGGGCGGAACGGCAGGGAGAGCCCTACCCGCCGCCCACCCGCAAGTACATTGGCTTGTGGGTAGTGTACCCGCGGGCAGAACCACGGGTAGGGGCCTACCCGTGGGTCCACCCGCGGGGAACACGATGGTATTTGTTCGGGGTTTGTTCCCCGTGATTTGGTTATCTTGGTTTTTGGTCTTTTGACTTCCCGGTGTTCATTTGTTGGACTATTTGAGCGTCTTCTTGATGTTTCGTAGGTCTAGAACTATATGGTTGGTATCCATGTAGGACTTTGTTGTCTTGAATCGTGCTAAGTGTTCAACGTCGTGTTTCGTTGGACCAAGAGGTGTCTTGTGTGTTCCTCAGAACTATCTTGAGTTTCCCCGTTGATAAGCATGTTAGTTTGTCGTCTAAATGCTAGCATGTGTGTTGTTTGTACCTTCCGTTTGGTTGATGATAACTTGCGTTATTCATCGTTGTTGTCATTGGGCTGTGACCTGTTCCTTGATTGAGTATGTTTCATACCTTCATTGCAATCCGTTGATTGATTCCTGTTGAGGTGTGGTGTGTGTGGCTTTACCTGGATTGCACGATTAGTGGTATGGGACACAAGTCACCAAGGTATTGCAGCGGTCCTCGTGGTGGCCGTGACGTGATTATGGAGTTGTGACCTGTGTGTTAGGTTCACGTATTTTCTTGGGAAGGCGTGTGTCGCCATGTGTATGTACGGTACCCTCGTGTACTATGAAATTGGTGGCTTTGTTTGTGGCTTGTTGGTGGGGGACGACGGTCCCGGAGGTAAAAGGTTTGACTAAGAAGTACAGGGGTCCTGGAGGTAATGGTTTGAAAGAAGATACAAGGTTGGGGGTAGCCATAAGGTTGGAACAGGGCATAAGGAAGGCATACCAACTCGTGATGGGTGATGTTGCGAGGGCTTGTAAATCCGGCGTTGTGTGATCTTCTCTCGTGACGTGTGTAGTCACGGAGGCTTGTGTTGTTTTGGCATGTGTTGTCGTTGGGAGAGTCTTTATCCTTTGTGTTGTGGTTAACCTTTGTGGTTTGGGATGTGTTCCCGGTGTTATCCTTGTGAGTGATGCGTCTTGTGCTGTCTATTGATCTTGGCTTTTGACTTATATACTTATGTATTCCGTTTCAAAAATGGTTTTATGACTTATATCTATCTATATGTGATACTTAACAGTATTGATGGATTACCAGCATTATTCGCTGACCGGGCGTCGTCCCAATGTTTATCTTTGTATGTTTCAGGTGATGTTTAGACGAGAGCGATGTCTAGAGCCTGGTAGCTTATCACCTTTATCCTTGCTTTTGTGGCCTGTGCGCCAATGTAGCTAGTTAGACTGATGATTTGGGATAGATGTATACACATGCAGATCGTTTGCCGTAGCGTTTACCGTGTTTGGTAGACGTGGCGTGACACCCCGTTGGATTTCTTTTATCCAGTTCTCGTTTTATCTTCCGCTGTGTGCTAGTTTTGTTGTTTAATCCGCATGTGTTAGGGCTTTTATTTGGGCCTTGTTTGGGGGGTGTTACAGTTGGTATCAGAGCAGTTTGTTGGAGGTGTAACACCCCAAACAAGGCCCAAATAAAAGCCCTAACACATGCAGATTAAACAACAAAACTAGCACAGCGGAAGATAAAACAAGAACTGGATAAAAGAAATCCAACGGGGTGTCACGCCACGTCTACCAAACACGGTAAACGCTACCGCAAACAATCTGCAAGTGTATACATCAATCCCAAAACATCAGTCTAACTAGCTACATTGGCGCAAAGGCCACAAAAGTATGGAATAAAGGTGCTAAGCTACCAGGCTCTAGACATCGCTCTCGTCTAAACATCACCTGAAAGATACAAAGATAAACATTGGGACGACGCCCGGTCAGCGAATAATGCTGGTAACCCACCAATACCGTTAAGTATCATATATAGATAGATATAAGTCATAAAACCATTTTCGAAACGGAATACATAAATATAAAAGTCAAAAGCCAAGACCAATAGACAGCACAAGACGCACCACTCACAAGGATAACACCGGGAACACATCCCAAACCACAAAGGTTAACCACAACACAAAGGATAAAGACTCACCCAATGGCAACACATGCCAAAACAACACAAGCCTCCGTGACTACACATGTCACGAGAGAAGATCACACAACGCCGGCTTTACAAGCCCTCGCAACATCACCCATCACGAGTTGGTATGCCTTCCTTTTGCCCTGTTCCAACCTTATGGCTACCCCCAACCTTGTATCTTCTTTCCAATCATTACCTCTAGGACCCCTGTACTTCTTAGTCCAACCTTTTACCTTCGGGACCGTCGTCTCCCACCAACAAGCCACCAACAAAGCCTCCAATTTCATAGTACACGAGGGTACCGAACACACACACGGTGACACACGCCTTCCCAAGAAAATACGTGAACCCAACACACAGGTCACAACTCCATAATCACGTCACGGCCACTACGAGGACCGCTGCAATACCTTGGTGACTAGTGTCCCATACCACTAATTGTGCAATCCAGGTAAAGCCACACACACCACACCTCAACAGGAATCAATCAACGGATTGCAATGAAGGTATGAAACATACTCAATCAAAGAACGGGTCACAGCCCAATGACAACAACGATGAATAACGCAAGTTATCATCAACGAAACGGAAGGTACAAACAACACACACGCTAGCATTTAGATGACAAACTAGCATGCTTATCAACGGGGAAACTCAAGATAGTTCCGAGGAACACACAAGACACCTCTTGGTCCAACGAAACACGATGTTGAACACTTAGCACGATTCTAAAAACCAAAGTCCTACATGGATACCTACCATATAGTTCTAGACCTACGAAACATCAAGAAGACGCTCAAATAGTCCCACAAATGAACAACGGGAAGTCAAAAGACCAAACACCAAGATAACCAAATCACGAGGAACAAATCCCGAATAAACACCATCATGTTCCCCACGGGTGGACCCACGGGTAGGCCCCTACCCGTGGTTCTGCCCGCGGGTACACTACCCATAAGCCAATGTACTTGCGGGTGGGCGGCGGGTAGGACTCTCTCCGCTGTTCCGCCCGCGGGTACATTCTCCTGGGCAAAAAGATCCCTTCGTGGATTTTCTTCTCCAAACACAAATTCAAGTCCAAAACATGCCAAATCTCACCCAATACAACAAAATGACTTGAACCAAGGAAAATGCCAAGCAATGGCACAAAGGAACCCTAAACACAAGCTCTAGATATGCAATATCACAAGACAAATGCATAAACCCTCACATTTCATAGCAAAACACAAGTAGAATCCAAGAAATCACATATAGGTAAGCAAAATAGGTTTTGTAGAGCATGGGTTACCTCTTGAAGACCAAAAGACTTCACTCTACACCACAAAAAGCTCTCCACTAGGCTCACTTTCCAAACCCACTTCAAGATTAAAACAAAAGATCATAAAGATCCTACCTTTAAGAAAAAGACAACTAAGATGGAGCCAAAAACACAAGATGAACTTAGATCTTACCCTCCTAGATGCCCAAATAGGTGAAAGGTTGAATCTTGGAAGCAAAACTTGGAATCTTGGCAAGGGTCCCAACTTGGCTTGGAGAATAAGCTACACTTCTTTTCTAGAGAGAAGGTAGAGATATTTTTCTAGGAATTGTAAGGAATCAAATGAAGAAGTCTTCTAGGTTAGGTTACAATACTAACTCTTGGTGAAAAGACAAGGATACCCTTACTAACCCTTAGAAAGTGTAAGGAACATGGGAACTCCCCTCAAAGCACAAGGTACAACACCACTTAAAGGTTGACTAGTCAAATTCTAGTCCTTGAGTATCAAAAATCAGGATTTTAGGAATCAATTCCTCAAAAGGTATAGAATTAATTACTCAATTAATTCATGGATTGAAATGTGGGTTTTTGGGGTGTCACATCCTCTCCCCCTTCAAAGAAGCTTCGTCCCCGAAGCTTGGGTACGACGAATTAAAAGCGAATGGTAATAAGGAAACGAAATTGTGACAAGAAGTTCAAGAATAGCCCTTTTGGTCAAAAACTCAAAAAGTACTCACAAGGGTTCCAAAGCAATGAAGAAGGCATTTCGAATTCAAGGATTGATCAAGAGTTAAACAAACAGATAGATTGAGCATCAAGAACTCTACCCTCAGCACACCCACCAACTTCTAGGCAACAACCAAGAACTAAACAACTAACTCCAAGCACCACTATCAAACTAGATAAACAACAAAGCAACAAACAAAACAAGCAAGCACACAAAGCACACAACAAACGAGGAAACGAGGTACCTTCTGCAAACAACTCAGGGTACCGCTCCCGCATCGATGCCTCTAGCTCCCAAGTAGCTTCCTCAACCCCATGATGTGACCACCAAACCTTCACCATCTTAACAGATTTCCTACGAGTGTCCCGAGTCTTGAAGTCCAAAATTCTGAGTGGCCTTTCTTCGTAAGACAAATCTTCATCTAACGGTATTACTTCTGGTGGTAAGACATGGGTCGGTTCGTGAACATATCTCTTGAGCTGCGACATGTGGAACACGTTATGCACTCTATCCAACTCCAAAGGCAACGCCAAACGGTAAGCCAAACTCCCAATCCTCTCTAGGATTTCATACGGGCCTATAAACCTAGGGCTCAACTTCCCTTTCTTTCCAAACCGCATTACTCCCCGGGTGGGAGATACTTTCAGCCAAACCTTATCCCCAACCGAGAACTCCACCTGTCTTCTAGCCAAATCAGCATAAGACTTTTGACGATTCTGAGCCGCTTTCATCCTTTCCTGAATCTGTTTAACTTTCTCGGATGTGTCCAACAAGTATTGCGGTCCCAACACTATCGGATTAACAAGATCCTCCCAACAAAGCGGACTGCGACACTTCTGTCCATAGAGAGCTTCATAAGGTGCCATGTGAATGCTCGAATGATAACTATTGTTGTAAGAAAACTCGATCAAATCCAAATGGTCCTCCCAAGATCCTTGAAAATCTAGCATACAAGCTCTCAACATGTCTTCGATAGTCTGTATAGCCCTTTCTGTTTGCCCATCGGTGGCTGGGTGGAAAGCTGTACTGAGACTTAGCTTAGTTCCAAGAGCTGCTTGCAAGGATTTCCAAAATTGTGACAAGAACCTTGGATCCCTATCGGAGACAATATCCCTCGGAACTCCGTGATACTTTACCACTTGGTTGACATAAGCTTGAGCCAACTGCGTCATCGTCCAGGTCTCCTTCATAGCGATAAGGCGGGCAGTCTTGGTCAAGCGATCAACTATCACCCAGATTTTGTCCTTACCCGAACGGGTCGTCGGTAGTCCTCCCACAAAATCCATAGATATAGAATCCCACTTTCCTTGTGGAACTTCTAATGGTTGTACCAACCCCTTTACCTTACAACGTTCCGCTTTTACCTTCTGATAGTTAAAGCATTTCCCAACAAACTCTGCCACTTCCTTCTTCATACTTGGCCACCAGAAGAACCCCTTCACGTCTTTGTATAACTTGTCTCCTCCGGGGTGAACCGAATAGGGTGTGTTATGGCCCTCTTCCAAAATCTGTCGCTTTCACTGATCACATGACGCGGGTATGCATACACGGCTTTTGTACCTCAACACCCCATCCACAGATAACTCAAACGGTCCCCCTTTTCCTTTAGCTAGGTCATCCCTTACCTTGGTCATAAACACATCCTTTTGCTGCTCTTCCTTAATTTCTCCCAAAAATGTAGGTACAATCCTTAAGTTATAGCAACGAACTTCTGCCTCCACATCTCCCTGTTCCACCACTTCTAAGCTCATCCGTTGAAGCTCCTTACAAAGCTCATCCGCCACCACCCAAATAGGACTAGCGGTATGCTTCGATTTCCGACTTAAGGCGTCCTCCACTACGTTAGCTTTTCCTTCGTGATACTGAATATCTAACTCGTAGTCCTTGATGAGTTCTAACCACCTTCGTTGCCGCATATTGAAATCCTTTTGGGTGAAGATATATTTGAGACTCTTGTGATCCGTGAAGATCTTACAACGCACCCCATATAGATAATGCCTCCAAATTTTCAAAGCAAACACTACGGTGGACAATTCCAAATCGTGCGTAGGGTAATTCTCTTCGTGAACTTTAAGCTGGCGTGAGGCGTAAACAATCACTCTCCCATTTTGCATCAACACACAACCTAGTCCGTTCTTGGACGCATCGCTGTATACCTCAAGCCCTTCCGTTCCTGATGGAAATATTAAGGCCCAAAAATCCACATTTCAAACCATGAATTAATTGAGTAATTAATACCTTTTGAGGAATTGATTCCTAAAATCCTGATTTTTTATACTCAAGGACTAGAATTTGACTAGTCAACCTTTAAGTGGTGTTGTACCTTGTGCTTTGAGGGGAGTTTCCTTGTTCCTTACACTTTCTAAGGGTTAATAAGGGTATCCTTTTCTTTTCACCAAGAGTTAGTACTGTAACCTAACCTAGAAGACTTCTTCATTTCATTCCTTACAATTCCTAGAAAAATATCTCTACCTTCTCTCTAGAAAAGAAGTGTAGCTTATTCTCCAAGCCAAGTTGAGACCCTTGTCAAGATTCTAAGTTTTGCTTCCAAGATTCAACCTTTCACCTATTTGGACATCTAGGAGGGTCAGATCTAAGTTCATCTTGTATTTTTGGTTCCATCTTAGTTATCTTTATGATCTTTTGGTTTAATCTTGAAGTGGGTTTGGAAAAAAAGCCTAGTGGAGAGCTTGTTGTGGTGTAGAGTGAAGCCTTTTGGTCTTCAAGAGGAAACCCATGCTCTACAAAACCTATTCTGCTTACCTATATGAGATTTCTAGGATTCTACTTGTGCTTTGCTATGAAATGTGAGGGTTTATGCATTTGTCTTGTGATATTGCATATCTCGAGCTTGTGTTTAGGGTTCCTTTGTGCCATTGCTTGGCATTTTCCTTGGTTCAAGTCATTTTCTTGTATTGGGTGAGATTTGGCATGTTTTGGACTTGAATTTGAGTTTGGAGTTGAAAATCCCCGAAGGAATTTGTTATGGAACAGGGATGTTCCCGCGGGCGGAACAGCGGGCGGGACACCACCCTCTGGCCTACCCGCGGGTACATAGGCCTGTGGGGATGTGTTCCCGCGGGCGGGACCGCGGGTACATAAGCATGCTAGTTTGTCGTATAAAAGCTAGCGTGTGTGTTGTTTGTACCTTCCGTTTGGTTGATGATAACTTGCGTTATTCATCGTTGTTGTCATTGGGCTGTGACCCGTTCCTTGATTGAGTATGTTTCATACCTTCATTGCAATCCGTTGATTGATTCCTGTTGAGGTGTGGTGTGTGTGGCTTTACCTGGATTGCACGATTAGTGGTATGGGACACTAGTCACCAAGGTATTGCAGCGGTCCTCGTGGTGGCCGTGACGTGATTATGGAGTTGTGACCTGTGTGTCGGGTTCACGTATTTTCTTGGGAAGGCGTGTGTCGCCGTGTGTGTGTACGGTACCCTCGTGTACTATGAAATTGGTGGCTTTGTTGGTGGCTTGTTGGTAAGGGACGACGGTCCCGGAGGTAAAAGTTTGGACTAAGAAGTACAGGGGTCCTTGAGGTAATGGTTGGAAAGAAGATACAAGGTTGGGGGTAGCTATAAGGTTGGAACAGGGCATAAGGAAGGCATACCAACTCGTGATGGGTGATGTTGCGAGGGCTTATAAAGCCGGCGTTTGTGATCTTCTCTCGTGACTTGTGTAGTCACGGAAGCTTGTGTTGTTTTGGCATGTGTTGCCGTTGGGTGAGTCTTTATCCTTTGTGTTGTGGTTAACCTTTGTGGTTTGGGATGTGTTCCCGGTGTTATCCTTGTGAGTGGTGCGTCTTGTGCTGTCTATTGATCTTGGCTTTTGACTTATATACTTATGTATTCCGTTTCGAAAATGGTTTTATGACTTATATCTATCTATATATGATACTTAACGATATTGGTGGGTTACCAGCATTATTCGCTGACCGGGCGTCGTCCCAATGTATCTTTCAGGTGATGTTTAGACGAGAGCGATGTCTAGAGCCTGGTAGCTTTGCACCTTTATTCCTTGCTTTTGTGGCCTGTGCGCCAATGTAGCTAGTTAGACTGATGTTTTGGGATAGATGTATACACTTGCAGATTGTTTGCCGTAGCGTTTACCGTGTTTGGTAGACGTGGCGTGACACCCCGTTGGATTTCTTTTATCCAGTTCTCATTTTATCTTCCGCTGTGCTAGTTTTGTTGTTTAATCAGCATGTGTTAGGGCTTTTATTTGGGCCTTGTTTGGGGGGTGTTACAGTTGGTATCAGAGCCTAGTTTTGAACCTAGGATGAGTTAAGTCTAGACTTTCTAAGTGGTTAAGTGGTTTTTGAGACCTCTAAGCGACCTGAAGAAGCTAAGTGTTAGGCTTAGGACTCTAGGTTGCACGGTGAGAAGTGTGTTGCTTTCTGTCTTGCTTGTTTGCTCTTTTGGTAATCTCGTTGGTTTTGTAGAAGTTTGCGATGCCTCGTCGTCCCCGCGCTCACACCCCAGAGACCCCGACCAACGAGCAGCTCGCTCAGAATCTCTATCAGCTGACGCAGACGATGCAGTCGCTCAATGAAGCCTTGCTGAACAACAATCAAGCTATGCCGCCTCCTCCCCCTGTTGGACATCGCGATGTAGGTCGTTTGGTGTCAGGGCATCGGCCGCCAACCTTCGCTGGCGAGGAAGACCCTGTAGTCCTAGAAGAGTGGCTACGGGTGTTTGATAAGATCTTCACCGTGGTGGGCTGCCCCGAAGAGAGGAGAGTAGAACTGGCAACGTTCTACTTCTGCCAAGAAGCGGATTTGTGGTGGGTCCACGAAAGTCCGACCTTCCTTGAAGAGCCTGGGTTTGATTGGACCGCGCTCAAGGACAGAATGCGCGAAAGGTTCTACCCAGCGCATGTGCGAGCCGCCATGTTTGATGAGTTCCTTCATCTGCAGCAAGGATCCTTATCTGTGGTTGAATACCACAAGAAGTTCTTAGAGCTGGCGTGATCGGAGGCTGAGTCGAAGGGCTTGATGGAGGACGAAGTGGCAGGTAATCCCTTTCTTCTAGCCCACCCTTGTTTGTTTCCCCAGAATCATCATGTTCGTTGTATCTTGAGTGTTACCTTGTGTTTCATAGTTGTCTCTTGCTTGGCAATCCTTGGTACGCTTTCTTTGATAGCAATTCTTTTGAGGCTTAGTTTAGACTCTTCTTGCTAAGTGACTTCTTTAGTTGGCATCTAAATCTTGTTGTGTAGTAGCCGTCTATCCTTGAGTTATCTTGTTCTTAGATCAATTCTTCAATCCTTGTACTTGGTTGTTCTTACAACAATTCCTTGTGCAATTCCTAAATTTTTCCAAGTAATTCTTTGATTTGGGAGAATAGCAAAATCCATACCAAAAACCTCTCCTTGTGTAGTTTAAAAGCCAAGCCTAATGTTTAATTGTAACCTTGGAGTTTCAAACCCGAGCATAATTTTTGTCAACCCAACCTCTAAATCACTTGAGCCAATTGTCTTTCTTGAAACTTAACCCATTTTAATTCCACCTAAACTATGAATTTCCACTTTGATTCAAAATCCCCAAATTTAATCATCTTTTTCCCCAATTTCACCATAATCTCTAAATTTCCAAATCCTCTTTCTCTTTCTTCGCTCCCTACCCGTGAACCACCCAGCACCCACCCCTCCCCGTAACTCCATCTGCAACCCGCCACCACCACCTACCCGTCGCCGTCGACCAGCCACCGCCTCGCGGCCGTTCGCCGTCACAGCAGCCGGGCCGTCGCGTCACGTCGCCGTCGCCGAGAGAGAGGGCAGCGAGAGAGAGAGAGAGCAGCGTGAGAGAGTAGAGAAGGAGGAGAAGCCTTGGGTCCTTTTTGTTGAGCTTTGGGTCATCTTCAGTCATGCCTAGAAGGTCAAGTTTGGCAAGGAAAGCGGAATGGGTGGATACCCATTACCTCGTTCTTGAAGGTAAAGCTTTTGATCCGGAATCTTTTCCTAGCTCCTTGTTGGATATGCTTAGGTATCAAGGTTTGCTGGATGGGTTTCTCGCCATAAGGGCCGAGACTTACCCAAGTTGGTGAAAGAGTTTTATCGTCACATGGTTGTGACAAAGGAGGGCGATAAGTTGGAGATCACATCTAAGGTGGGAGGTGTGAAGGTTGTGTTTTCTGAGAAGAGGTTGGCTCAGTTGTTGAGTTTGTCTGCTACCGGAGTGGCTCAGTACAGTGGTCATTCTTGGATCAGTACGGATACCATGGGGTACCGTGACTATTTGAGCTATCTATTGGGCCGTACGAGTGGTTTCACTCAAGCCTCTAGGCCGGAAAAGAAGTGGTTGTCTGCGGAGCAAAGGATCTTGGTGATGTTGGTGTCAGATTGTTTGTTGCCTAATAACAACAAGAGCAGTTTGTTGGGTAAGTTGGAGTGCACCTTTGCTTTCTGTCTGAAGAATATGGTTAAGTTCAACCTACCTGCTTTGATGATGCAACACATGGTGTTTTGCCGGGATCACAACCGGAAGAGTTTGCCGTATGGTATGGTGCTGAGTTGGATCTTGGTTAAGAAAGGTGTTAGTGTGGATGGTTGCCTCCCGAAGGCCGTGGGAAAGATGGTGTTGGATACCGCCAATCTCCGGAGTTGTAATCTGTTTCTGTTGGATGATGGTGAGTACATCATGCTTGAAGAGGTTGCAAGGAAAGCACCTGATGAACGGGCGAAGTTAGCTGCTGAGCTTGGAGTCCATGCCGGGAAGTTGAGCCTCGCAGTCCAGAGCTTGGGTGGTGACGAAGAAGCTGAGGAGGAAGCAGACTAAGAAGACGGAGTAGGAGCACCGGAGACCGCCGAAGCTGAAGTAAGTGAATCAGACAGTGAGGAAAGCCGGAGAAGGAAGGAAGCTCGCACCAAGAGAGAGCATGACATCGTCGCTTTGTTTCGTCAGCAGAACAGTTTGATCGCCGAGGGCTTTGCGTTTGTGAAGGCGCAGTTCGTCGCAATGCATCAGAGGCTGGATCAGATTGAAGCCAGTTCAAGCCACAGAGACGAAGACGAAGAGGAGTCTGAAGAGGCCGAGGAGTCGGAGAGTGAGGAGTTCTAGTTTGTGATGCGGTAACCCCGTTCGCTTTTCCCTTGGTGTTTCTTTCTTAGTTGTTCCTAGCTTGGTGATAGGTTGTTGTTTGCCTTGCGTGGTTGTTTGTTTTGCTTGTTTTCTTGTTGTTTAGCTAGCTTAGTAAGTCGGTGTTTGGAGTTAGTTGTTTAGTTCTTGGTTGTTTCCTAGAAGTTGGTGGTTGTGTTGAGGGTAGAGTTCTTGATGCTCAATCTATCCGTTTGTTTAACTCTTGACCAATCCTTGAATTTGAAATACCTTCATCTTTGCTTTGGAACCCTTGTGAGTACTTTTGGAGTTTTTGACCAAAAGGGCTATTCTTGAACTTCTTGTCACAATTTCGTTTCATTGTTACCATTCGCTTTTAATTCGTCGTACCCAAGCTTCGGGGACGAAGCTTCTTTGAAGGGGGGGGAGGATGTGACACCCCAAAAATCCACATTTCAATCCATGAATTAATTGAGTAATTAATTCTATACCTTTTGAGGAATTGATTCCTAAAATCCTGATTTTTGATACTCAAGGACTAGAATTTGACTAGTCAACCTTTAAGTGGTGTTATACCTTGTGCTTTGAGGGGAGTTCCCATGTTCCTTAAACTTTCTAAGGGTTAGTAAGGGTATCCTTGTCTTTTCACCAAGAGTTAGTATTGTAACCTAACCTAGAAGACTTCTTCATTTCATTCCATCCAATTCCTAGAAAAATATCTCTACCTTCTCTCTAGAAAAGAAATGTAGCTTATTCTCCAAGCCAAGTTGAGACCCTTGTCAAGATTCCAAGTTTTGCTTCCAAGATTCAACCTTTCACCTATTTGGGCATCTAGGAGGGTAAGATCTAAGTTCATCTTGTGTTTTTGGTTCCATCTTAGTTGTCTTTTTCTTAAAGGTAGGATCTTTATGATCTTTTGGTTTAATCTTGAAGTGGGTTTGTAAAGTAAGCCTAGTGGAGAGCTTGTTGTGGTGTAGAGTGAAGTTTTTTGGTCTTCAAGAGGTAACCCATGCTCTACAAAACCTATTTTGCTTACCTATATGTGATTTCTTGGATTCTACTTGTGCTTTGCTATGAAATGTGAGGGTTTATGCATTTGTCTTGTGATATTGCATATCTAGAGCTTGTGTTTAGGGTTCCTTTGTGCCATTGCTTGGCATTTTCCTTGGTTCAAGTCATTTTGTTGTATTGGGTGAGATTTGGCATGTTTTGGACTTGAATTTGAGTTTGGAGTTGAAAATCCCCGAAGGGATTTGTTGTGGAACAGGGATGTTCCCACGGGCGGAACAGCGGGCGGGGCACCACCCTCCGGCCTACCCGCGGGTACATAGGCCTGTGGGGATGTGTTCGCGCGGGCGGGACCACGGGTGGGGCACTACCCGTGGGTCCACCCGTGGGGAACACGATGGTGTTCGTTCGGGATTTGTTCCCCGTGATTTGGTTATCTTGGTGTTTGGTCTTTTGACTTCCTGTTGTTCATTTGTGGGACTATTTGAGCGTCTTCTTGATGTTTCGTGGGTCTAGAACTATATGGTAGGTATCCATGTAGGACTTTGGTGTCTTGAATCGTGCTAAGTGTTCAACATCGTGTTTCGTTAGACCAAGAGGTGTCTTGTGTGTTTGTAACACCCCGTGTTACGACCCCTAAGATCAATTAAATCATTTAATCAATTACCCAAAAGAAAGAATTAAATCACAATAATTAATTAGGAAAGGCCCATCATAGTCCACGAGCCCTTATCCCTAAACCCAATCCTTAGTCCCAAAAGAGATAGAATTAGCAAGCCCATAATATTAGTTCCTAACTAGGACTCCTAAATATATAAATAGGGGACTTAAGAGGCACCTAGAAACCCCCCACCACAATAAACGCCCCACCACCCCAAAGAGCTCTAAGAATTCCCTAGAAGAAATCAAGAAAGCAAGAAAGCTTAAAGAAAAACCCTTCATAGCCAAGGAATTAATTAAGGCTAAGAGGTAACCCATGTCTCAACAAAACCTATTTTCTTAGTTATGATCCGCCCTTAGGATCCCCCATATTATTGTATGTTGATGATTCGTTATATTGATAATTGGTGTTATGATTCCATTGATATTCTTGATGATCTTGACGATGATGGGTTCTTGATAATTATGGCGTTCTTGATGATTAAATGACGTTCTTGATAATTACATGGTGCTCTTGATGTTCCTAATGATTATATGAGGTTCTTGGTAGTTATATGATATTCCTACCGAATCTTGATTTTGGAAGATGAATTGTGTTCTTGTTGGTTAAAAAATAATTAGAACCCTAGATTACATCGTGGAATTCGTATGGTGTTATTCTTGGTATATTGGGTGGGATTTCGCATGATTAGGTGTTTATTATGATTAGAAAAGCATGTTAGGTTATGTGCCGTTTGCTTCTTAATTTTGATCCGTTAATTGTCTACGTGTGTTATCAATAGCGTTTGAAAGTGTCTGAGCATGGTCTCGGGTTCCACAAAGGTCCCTGGGGCGTTTTTGGTGTTAATGAGTCGGTGGGGGGTAGGTGGGGGTAGGGGACCCGCCACCTACCCGCGGTAAAAAAGGGGCAGTTCCGGCAGCGGGCAGCCGGCGGGCGGGCAGCTGCCTGCCGAGCACCCGCTGCCCGGAACAGTAACGCCGGCGGGCAGCCTGCGGGTGAACCCCCACCCACCGGCTACCCGCTGGAAATTCCCACACTTGGGACCCCGGCTTCCCCGTTTGATGTTTCCCCGACCCCCGTGGTGTCCCAACGGACTCCGTCTATCGTGCCTATGTCTAGTTTGATGTTTCGGGTACCGTTCGTAGGTTGTATGAGTCTTATATATTGCATGCTAGTTGAATTGGTATCCCGTTGACCCAGGTATAAGAAGTATGAACCCCTTAGGAGTATTTCTAGTTGTGGATGACCACGCATAGGTTTCGTTATACGTTCCCCCCCCCCCCCCTTTCCCAATGTGCTAATATGGGCTGCATGTGCTTGCTAAGTGTTATGTGTGCATGTTACCCCGATTTGGTTGAGATCAATCGGGCTATACGGGAAGTCGGATGGGCTGAGAACCATACCGGCTGTTAACCAGGCTGGTAAAGACTGGTCAGGTATATAAATATTATATAGGACTAAGTTCCACTATATGGGCAGTCGGATGGGCTGAGAACCATACCGGCTGTTAACCAGGCTGGTAAAGACCGGTCAGGTATATAAATATTATATAGGACAAAGGTCCACTATACGGGCAGTTGAATCGGCTGAGAACCATCCCAACTGTTAACCAGGCTGGTAAACACCGGTCAGGTATATAAATATTATATAGAACTGCGGTTCATCAGTCGGTTGCGATCGACTCCTCCGTAATGTGAGACGGGGCAGGGTGCTGCGGGGCCGTGTCAGAGCTATATGCGCTGACCCTCATGTATGGGCATGCGATTGGTCCTGTGGCGCCAACAAAGTGTGCTATATGATGAGATAGGAAAGATTGATGTTGTGACTGTTATGGAAACGTGACCATAGGATTCTTGCTAGTAAACTATACATGTTTAATTGTGATTATTGGTTGTGTTTATTTATAACTGTGCCCTATGTCGAGAATTGTATATACTTTATTATGACTGTTGATTGTGTGTACCCCTATCTGTCGAGTCGGTTCCCTGATTTGAAAGCTAGAGTCTCTTAGGATATATCCTCATGCTTCGAAATGATTTTTCGTATATCTATGTATATATATCTATATGTATTGTATTTCAACGCGTTGGAGTGGGTTACCAGCATCTCTCGCTGAACAGATATATTTGGCTTTCAGGCACAGAAGAATAGGTCACTGGAGTGCGCTAGAGCTTGGAGCATAGAAGTAGTTAGTTTCCCTTTCGGCCTGCGTGCCATGTTTATGAATTTATATTATTGGGACATTAGTTAGTTAGCCTGTGCACCTGAGTTCTCTAGCTCAGGTGTGGCGTAGCACCCCGTACTCTCGTACTTTGATTGGGACTTAATGAGATTTCACCTTTATTTTATAAGTTTTAAATATCTTGAAAATCTGGGGTGTTACAATTGGTATCAGAGCCTAAGTTTGACCCTAGGATAAGACTCTTAAGACCGGACTTTAGGACAATAGGCTCGAACTCTAAGTATTTAGGAACATAGGATTCTGGAATCTTAGGACACGCGGTGAGATTGTGAAACCTACACATAACCTCCCTTACCTGGAGAAAAAAAAAACTTTCCCCCAAAGAAGGACACCAAGCCCCAATTTAACGTTCTTATAAACATTGACCCAGGAAGACGACAACATGGCACCCAACAGAAGACAATCAAGGACTCCAGAACCCGCCGCGCACGACCCCCTAACCCAAACGCTACAACAACTAACACAAGTCGCCCAAGCACTAAGCGACGTGGATCTCCGCAACGACAGGCCCCCACCACCTCCATCGAACGCAAACGCAAACTTCGCCCGACAAGTCTCTAACCACCGACCACCCACGTTCTCAGGAGAGGAGGATCCCGTAATCCTGGAAGAATGGATCCGAACCCTTGACAAAATTCTCGGGTTAGTGGAATGCCCAGAAGAACGCCGCGTGGAGATAGCCTCGTTCTACTTCGGACACGAGGCCGATCTCTGGTGGATCCACGAGGGTCCCACTTACCAACAAGAACCGGGGTTCAACTGGGAACAACTCAAAACGCGACTACGAGAGAGGTTCTATCCAACACACGTGAGCGCATCCATGTACGAGGAGTTTCTCCATCTGAAACAAGGGGCAGTTACCGTTATGGAATACCACAAACGATTCCTTGAACTAGCACGTTTCGCACCGAACTTGTCCCCACCGAGGTAACCAAAATAGAGAGATTCGTATCGGGCCTCAACTTTGAAGCCCGAAAAGCACTAGTGGTAAGCAGACCTCGGACTCTCAACGAGGCTTACTCCAGTGCCGCTAATCTCTACCGAATCCAACTACTCCAACGCGGGGTTCAGGAGCAAATGCGAAAGAGGAACCCCGGAGGAGGGGCACCACCAGTAAAAAGAACAAGAAGCGACGCCAACATGAGACCAGGCAACCTGACCAACCAAAGGCCACCTCTGGGGAACAACGACGCTAGCGCCAGGGGCTTTCCTTGCCCGAAATGCAACAAGAACCATAGAGGCAAGGATTGCATGGGCAAACCCTTGCGATGCTTCAACTGCGGAGAGGAAGGACACAAGGCCTTCCTTTGCACCCAACCCCAAAGACCACGCACTACCACCATGGGACAACATGGGGCCACCGTTCATCAAGGAAACTACGGCGCTCCCGGAAAAATATTCGTCATGAGCCGCACCCAAGCCGACCTCGAGAACGAGGGTAATCTCGAGGAAGGGAACCTGAGCCCAAAAGACGAGGACCACGCAAACCCCGTGGGAGAAAGCCAAGAAGACGAATTCTGTCTAGGTTAGATTGGCAATTTCTTGTAATCACCTTCGTGGTAAAACTACTTACTTAGCTTAATTACTTGGAAATATTATAAATAAAAGATTAGTTTGAAATTCAGTTCTATTTACAAGGGGTAGAAATAAAAACTATACAAACTAGCCAAACCTCACCACTAGAAACCGAAATAAGGAAAAAGACAAAGGCCCCATCATCAAAGAGCCTAGTGTCACTAATGAGAATTGAACTCTTGACCTCCCACTTACAAGACCAAGGTCTTGACCACTAGGCTAAAGGTGTTTCTTGAAACCTCAAGGGAACACTACCTTGTTAAAACCCCACAAAATCCCTAAAACCCACAAAATCCCCAAATCAAAAACCCTTCTCCTTCTTCTTCCTCCCCTTCTCCTTCCCCATTATTTCCTTCTCCCTCTCACACCACACCGCCCCACCCAAAGGACCCGGCGACCGCCCAACGCCACCGCCAACGAATCTCCACCGCCGGCCGAACACCGCCCGCCAGCGCCACGCTGCCGCGCCACCGCCCCAGCTGACCGCCCCCGTCGCCCATGACGCACCCGGCAGCAACCCGCTGCCACGCAACGCAGAACGCACAAGGCTGCCGTCACCAGCACGTCGTCGCCTCCCCTCGCCGGACCAACGCCAGAACGCCGCTCGCCGTCGTCTCCCGCGAAAAACAAAGAAAAACTGCCACCGGGAATTTGCCGGAAAACCATCGCCGTCTCGCCGAAAAAGGAACCGACAGAAAACGTCACCAACAAACGAGCACCACAATGCCAAAGAAACCCCTCGGAATCTGCACGCCGGAGTGGAGCAATGCCGATTACACCAGAATTGGTTGACATGCTTAAACATCAAGGGCTCTTCGACACTTACCTCGCCATCAAAGAGGATACATACTCCGACTTGGTGAAAGAATTCTACCAACACCTTGTGGCCACCAAACGAGGTGACAAGGTAGAAATCACCACCAAGGTCCGTGGCAAGGAAATTGTGTTTTCCGAAGGCCGTTTGGCCAAACTCTTGAAATTGACCACCACAGGTGTGGCAAACTACGACCGAAAAGGGTGGATCGATACCCAACACACGGGGTACAAGGACTACCTCGGGTACCTACTCGGGAAAGAGGACGGGTTCACCTCGGCCACGCGACCCAACCGGAAGTGGCTATCGGCGGAGCAAAAGATATTGGTTATGATTGTAACCGATAGCCTCCTGCCCACCAATAATAAGAGCAAGGACGTAGGGAACTTAGAGTGCACCTTTGCCTATCTACTGAAACATAAAATCAAGTTCAACCTGCCGGCACTCATGCTAAAACACATGGAGTTTTGCAAGACAAACAACCGTCTTAGCCTACCCTACGGGATGATCCTGAGTTGGATCATGGAGAAAAAGGGGGTGGATCTAAGCCACACCGAGGTCAAGACCGCAAATGGCATGGTCTTTAACGCCCAAAACCTACGCCGCAATGACATCTACTACACCGAGGGAGGACATTACCTCACCCTCGAAGAAATCTGCTAAAAACCCGAGGATGAGCGAAGAGAACTGGTCGACCAACTAGACATCTCCAACAAAAAGCTCAAACGGGCAATGCAAGACTGCGGAATTCTGGAGGGAAATGAGGACCAGGAGGAGGATGACGAGCCCAACCCAACAGTGCAACCACGATCGGGAGGAAATCCAAGGGAGCAAAATGAGGGCTCAATCAATGAACGCATACTCGCACAGCTCAACCGGCAAAACCAAATCATGGAGGAAGGATTCTCATCCTTGATCCGTACGACACGCACACTAGACCAGAGGGTGGCAGCAATCGAGGCCACCTTGGGCACTCGCGGGGCGTCCAGCTCAGGAGCAGGAGACCGAGGTAGACCTAAAACCCTTCTATCACAACACCACCAGAAATCCAGTCTACCCCAGCTAAGGCAAAACGTGGGGCCACATTCCTAACCAGGAGGCCAAGATGCGGGATGCCTGGGGGTGAAAGAGTGGATTAACACACCGGGCTTCGGGGACGAAGCCCCTCATAAGGGGGGGGGGGGGAGAGTGTAACACCCCGTGTTACGACCCCTAAGATCAATTAAATCATTTAATCAATTACCCAAAAGAAAGAATTAAATCACAATAATTAATTAGGAAAGGCCCACCATAGTCCACGGGCCCTTATCCCTAAACCCAATCCTTAGTCCCAAAAGAGATAGAATTAACAAGCCCATAATATTAGTTCCTAACTAGGACTCCTAAATATATAAATAGGGGACTTAAGAGGCACCTAGAAACCCCCCACCACAATAAACGCCCCACCACCCCAAAGAGCTCCAAGAATTCCCTAGAAGAAATCAAGAAAGCAAGAAAGCTTAAAGAAAGGCCCTTCATTATTAGACAGTTAGAGTCTTAGGTGTAGATTTCCTATTCTTTAGCTTGCTTCCTACTATTATGACTTTCCTCTGTTATATAAGGGTGTAGTACGTAGCTCTCTGCAATTCAATAAATCATAAAATTAATTCCTCAATCTGGTATCAGTTTTACGTGAAGATAATACAAAAGCCTTTCTGATCCTATGGCCTCTAACCAAAACAACACTCCCTCACCTACCAGCGACGGAGCACCGCCGACGGAATCCGACCGTGCGGTCGCCACTGTGGTCGCGTCAGAGGCTCCTTCTCCCACCACTCCCTCTCCCAATATGCTTCACCAAGCCCACCATTACGTTTCGATCAAGCTTACGGCCACGAACTACTTGTTCTGGAGGGCTCAGCTTGTACCGTTCTTACGCGGTCAAAATCTATACGGATTTGTTGACGGAACCACCGCCTGCCCCCCGGAGTTTATTGCTGCGTCGGCTTCGAACGCGCCTCCGGTGCCCAATCCCCAGCATGCTCAGTGGATTCAGCAAGATCAATCCATCTTGAGCATGCTCATATCCTCCCTCGCACAAGAAGTTCTCTATCTCTCGATTGGGCATTCCACTTCCCGGTCTGTATGGGTAGCGGTCGAAACTGCACTTGGTTCCTCTTCGCGTGCCCGTTCACTCGGGCTCCTGTCACAACTCCACAATCTCCGTCAAGATTATTCTTCACCATCTGAATATCTCGGGCGTGCTCAAGTGCTGGTTGAACAGCTCCAGCAAGCTGGCCGGCCGATCAGTCTAGATGAGCAGAATCTTCATCTGTTCGAGGGCTCAGGCCGGAGTACAGAAGCCTTGTTGCCTCACTGACCACCAAGAGCACCCCATTAACGATCCCGGAAGTCGCGGATCTTCTCACCACCCACCAATATTTGTTTCCAGAAGCTGCTCACCCGCCGTTATTCCCAGTGCCGTCCGCTCTCTTCGCACAACAGCCAACAGCAACGCGACCACCGGAAGGCGGTCGTGGTCGATGGCGCCAAGGAAGGGGCCAACGGGGACGGGGGAACCGAGGTCGCGGCGGCGTTCGGTGCCAGATCTGCGACATACCTGGGCACACGGCGTTGACCTGCTATCGCCGATTCGAGACTGTTGCCGGCGGCCGTCCGTTGCACCAGCCGGGTAATAGATCACACACGCCGAATGCAAATGTTGCATATCATCAGCAGCAGGATGACTTTAATTCTGCTCCTTTCACTAATGTCTGGGTCCCAGACACTGGTGCAAACACACACGCCACACCACATTCAGAGGCGTTACAAGATGTCGAGTCCTACACCGGTAATGAAGTTTTAAGAGTCGGGGATGGCTCAGGTTTGTCGGTCATTAGTACAGGTTCAGTGTCAATTCCCACTCAGTCTCGGTCACTGTCACTTAAAAATGTATTGCATGTTCCCAAATTACGTGCGTCCCTATTATCTGTGCATAAATTCACACGCGATAATAACGTCTATTTCGAATTTCACCCATTTTATTTTCTTGTGAAGGACCGGGTCACCAGCCAAATTCTTCTTAAAAGTCCAAGTGAGGGAGGGCTATATTCACTTCATGCGTCGCCTCCAGTTGCTTTCTTGTCTGCTAGCGCATCAACTCAAATATGGCATAATCGCCTGGGTCACCCGCACAATAATGTTCTGCGTCAGGTTTTATCTAAGTGTCCAGTCACCAGTTCAGTTCGTACGTTAAATAATGTTTGTACCGCATGTCAAATGGGAAAATCTACACGATTTCCATTATCACAAACTCATCATTCCTCTAAGTCTGTTTTAGAATTAATTTTCACCGACATTTGGGGACCATCCTCGGTCACGTCTATTGACGGGTACAAATATTTTGTACTTTTTGTCGACGATTACTCACGGTACACGTGGTTTTACCCAATGAAAAATAAAACAGATATTTATGCAATATTTACACAATTTCGTTCCCTAGTTGAGAAATATTTCTCCTGTCCCATCAAAAGTATTCAGTCGGATCTGGGGGGTGAATATCGTAAATTACATTCCGTATTCACTGCCTCGGGTATTTTACACAGACAGTCGTGTCCACACACACATGAACAGAATGGCCTAGTTGAACGTAGGCATCGTCATGTTGTGGAAACTGGTTTAACCTTATTAGCTCATAGTTCTGTACCACGCAAATATTGGTCGTTTGCTTTTGAGTCGGCAGTTCATTTAATTAATCGGATGCCTACCTCGGTCTTAAATAATCATAGTCCTTACTCCCGTCTCTTTCACAAAACGCCCAACTACAATTTCATGCGTGTGTTTGGTTGTGAGTGTTTTCCTTGTTTAAGACCCTATAACCACCATAAAATGGAGTTCCGGTCTGTTTCTTGTGTATTCTTGGGCTATCCCGACTCTTTAAATGGTTACAGGTGCCTGGACAGGTCTACGGGACGTATCTACATTGCGCGTCACGTCCGGTTCAATGAAAGTGTGTTTCCCTTTCAAGTGGCCGAAGCATTGACCGTGCACCACTCCGGAGCGTCAACGACACTACCATGGGCAAGTGCTGAAATTGTATGTTCAGCAATGTCGCCTGATGCGTACAACCACAATGGAGTGGCTGCCTCGGTGGACCATCTCACCAGAGTTGACGCGGCGCCAATGCCTTGCATTCATTCTTCCTCGGCTGAAGCTGCGCCCTCGTCCTACCAACCCACAACTTCGTCAACAGCCACGGCTCGAACAACTCGCACACGAAGGAAACGGTCACCCACTCGGATGCATGGCATGCACCTACGGACAACCACAAACCGTCAAAGACGTCCACCACGTGCCTTGATAGCCTCGGTGGATGACGATGAACCGACGTGCCACTCCCAAGCCGTTAAATCACCACAATGGCGTAATGCTATGGATGCAGAATTCAATGCATTGCTGCAGAACCATACATGGAATTTAGTCCCTTTTAATAATGCAATGAATGTAATAGGTTGTAAATGGGTCTATCGTATCAAGCGGAAGCCCGACGATTCCGTAGACAGATATAAAGCTCGCCTGGTTGCCAAAGGGTTCAACCAGGTACCAGGCATTGACTATTCCGAGACATATAGCCCGGTTGTCAAACCGGCTACGATTCGGCTATTACTAGCCTTTGCTGTCTCGCACAAGTGGACGATGAAGCAACTCGACGTCCATAATGCGTTCTTAAACGGACACATTACCGAGGATATTTACATGCGGCAGCCCCCTGGCTATGCCAATCCAAGCTACCCTGACCATGTCTACAAACTTCAGAGGTCACTATATGGCCTCAAGCAGGCGCCACGAGCTTGGTTCACAAGGCTGCACGATTTTTTGATTAAGATTGGCTTCCGTCCGTCCAAAACCGATGTATCTTTATTCATTTATGTTTCTGACACCATCCGCGTCTACATTCTAGTGTATGTGGACGATATTTTGGTGCTAGGCAATGATGCTACACAGATGGAGTCCATACTCAGACAACTTGCCTCGACATTCAAGATACGGGATCTAGGCCAGCCTAAATACTTCCTCGGTGTTGAAGCCATATACACCGACAATGGCATACTCTTATCTCAGTGGCGTTATATGACTGAGCTACTCCGCAAAGCTGGGATGGATTCCTGCAAGCCCCTCGCTACACCGATGGCTTCGGCTGTGTCGAATAACCGTGATGAGACGTCCCCCATGGATAACCCCACTGTCTATCGCCAGCTGGTTGGGTCCCTCATGTACTTGCTGCTTACCCGACCAAATTTATCCTTCTCTGTCAACCGATTATGCCAGTTCATGCATGCCCCAACACAAGCAAATTGGGTTGCCCTTAAGCACCTGCTACGATATGTACAGGGTTCTATGGGTCTGGGTCTTCGTCTCACAGGTACGAGCACCCCAGTGATTCATGCCTTCTCCGACTCAGATTGGGCTGGCTGCTCGCTTGATAGAAAGTCCACTGCCGGTTATGCTGTGTCTCTAGGTCCCAACTTGGTGTCCTGGTGTTCTAGAAAACAACGGACAGTCGCTCGCTCCTCTACCGAAGCTGAGTACAAGGCCCTCGCAGATGTCTCCGCGGAGGTTGTCTGGGTTCAGTCGCTACTCCGTGATCTGGCCTTAGATTGTACCACCACTCCGGTTCTATGGTGCGACAACCTAGGCGCGACGTATCTGTGTTCAAACCCAATCTTTCATGCGCGGACGAAACATGTCGAAGTAGACTATCACTTCGTCCGGGACCAGGTGACATCCGGTGCTTTGAAGGTGAACTTCGTGTCCACTCACGATCAACTAGCGGATATCTTCACCAAATCTCTTCCTGCCACACGGTTTCAGGACCTCCATTTCAAGCTTGGCGTGGTACCTTGCCCGCCGTCCGCTTGAGGGGGGTGTATTAGACAGTTAGAGTCTTAGGTGTAGATTTCCTATTCTTTAGCCTGCTTCTTACTATTATGGCTTTCCTCTGTTATATAAGGGTGTAGTACGTAGCTCTCTGCAATTCAATAAATCATAAAATTAATTCCTCAATCTTCATAGCCAAGGAATTAATTAAGGCTAAGAGGTAACCCATGTATCAACAAAACCTATTTTCTTAGTTATGATCCCCCCTTAGGATCCCCCATATTATTGTATGTTGATGATTCGTTATATTGATAATTGGTGTTATGATTCCATTGATATTCTTGATGATCTTGACGATGATGGGTTCTTGATAATTATGGCGTTCTTGATGATTAAATGACGTTCTTGATAATTACATGGTGCTCTTGATGTTCCTAATGATTATATGAGGTTCTTGGTAGTTATATGATATTCCTACCGAATCTTGATTTTGGAAGATGAATTGTGTTCTTGTTGGTTAAAAAATAATTAGAACCCTAGGTTATATCGTGGAATTCGTATGGTGTTATTCTTGGTATATTGGGTGGGATTTCGCATGATTAGGTTTTTATTATGATTAGAAAAGCATGTTAGGTTATGTGCCGTTTGCTTCTTAATTTTGATCCGTTAATTGTCTACGTGTGTTATCAATAGCGTTTGAAAGTGTCTGAGCATGGTCTCGGGTTCCACAAAGGTCCCCGGGGCGTTTTTGGTGTTAATGAGTCAGTGGGGGGTAGGTGGGGGTAGGGGACCCGCCACCTACCCGCGGTAAAAAAGGGGCAGTTCCGGCAGCGGGCAGCTGCCCGCCGGGCACCCGCTGCCCGGAACAGTAACGCCGGCGGGCAGCCGGCGGGTGAACCCCCACCCACCGGCTACCCGCTGGAAATTCCCACACTTGGGACCCCGGCTTCCCCGTTTGATGTTTCCCCGACCCCCGTGGTGTCCCAACGGACTCCGTCTATCGTGCCTATGTCTAGTTTGATGTTTCGGGTACCGTTCATAGGTTGTATGAGTCTTATATATTGCATGCTAGTTGAATTGGTATCCCGTTGACCCAGGTATAAGAAGTATGAACCCCTTAGGAGTATTCCTAGTTGTGGATGACCACGCATAGGTTTCGTTATACGTTTCCCCCCCCCCCCCCTTCCCAATGTGCTAATATGGGCTGCATGTGCTTGCTAAGTGTTATGTGTGCATGTTACCCCGATTTGGTTGAGATCAATCGGGCTATACGGGAAGTCGGATGGGCTGAGAACCATACCGGCTGTTAACTAGGCTGGTAAAGACCGGTCAGGTATATAAATTATATAGGACTAAGTTCCACTATACGGGCAGTCGGATGGACTGAGAACCATACCGGCTGTTAACCAGGCTGGTAAAGACCGGTCAGGTATATAAATATTATATAGGACAAAGGTCCACTATACGGGCAGTTGAATCGGCTGAGAACCATCCCAACTGTTAACCAGGCTAGTAAACACCGGTCAGGTATATAAATATTATATAGAACTGCGGTTCATCAGTCGGTTGCGATCGACTCCTCCGTAATGTGAGATGGGGCAGGGTGCTGCGGGGCCGTGTCAGAGCTATATGCGCTGACCCTCATGTATGGGCATGTGATTGGTCCTGTGGCGCCAACAAAGTGTGCTATATGATGAGATAGGAAAGATTGATGTTGTGACTGTTATGGAAACGTGACCATAGGATTCTTGCTAGTAAACTATACATGTTTAATTGTGATTATTGGTTGTGTTTATTTATAACTGTGCCCTATGTCGAGAATTGTATATACTTGATTATGACTGTTGATTGTGTGTACCCCTATCTGTCGAGTCGGTTCCCTGATTTGAAAGCTAGAGCCTCTTAGGATATATCTATGAATATATATCTATATGTATTGTATTTCAACGCGTTGGAGTGGGTTACCAGCATCTCTCGCTGAACAGATATATTTGGCTTTCAGGCACAGAAGAATAGGTCACTGGAGTGCGCTAGAGCTTGGAGCATAGAAGTAGTTAGTTTCCCTTTCGGCCTGCGTGCCATGTTTATGCATTTATATTATTGGGACATTAGTTAGTTAGCCTGTGCACCTGAGTTCTCTAGCTCAGGTGTGGCATAGCACCCCGTACTCTCGTACTCTGATTGGGACTTAATGAGATTTCACCTTTATTTTATAAGTTTTAAATATCTTGAAAATCTGGGGTGTTACAGTGTTCCTCGGAACTATCTTGAGTTTCCCCATTGATAAGCATGCTAGTTTGTCGTCTAAATGCTAGCGTGTGTGTTGTTTGTACCTTCCGTTTGGTTGATGATAACATGCGTTATTCATCGTTGTTGTCATTGGGCTGTGACCCGTTCCTTGATTGAGTATGTTTCATACCTTCATTGCAATCCGTTGATTGATTCCTGTTGAGGTGTGGTGTGTGTGGCTTTACCTGGATTGCACGATTAGTGGTATGGGATACTAGTCACCAAGGTATTGCAGCGGTCCTCGTGGTGGCCGTGACGTGATTATGGAGTTGTGACCTATGTGTCGAGTTCACGTATTTTCTTGGGAAGGCGTGTGTCGCCGTGTGTGTGTACGGTACCCTCGTGTACTATGAAATTGGTGGCTTTGTTGGTGGCTTGTTGGCGGGGGACGACCGTCCCGGAGGTAAAAGGTTGGACTAAGAAGTACAGGGGTCCTGGAGGTAATGGTTGGAAAGAAGATACAAGGTTGGGGGCCGCCATAAGGTTGGAATAGGGCTTTTAGGGCTAGTTTTGTTGTTTAATCTGCATGTGTTAGGGCTTTTATTTGGGCCTTTTTGGGGGGTTTTACAAGTGTGTGCACCGATTTACGAAGAGAATAAACAGATTCTGAGATATTTTCATATGACCCTCGAATGCAGCCTACTTTGGTGTTGATAGAGATAAGATCTGTGTGGACATCACCAATTTGTTTCTCATGTTGATGAACCACATTGAGAATCCCTTGACTTTGATTTACGGCAATTGCTTCGTTGGCTTTTCCAACATTTTTGAGGGATTGAGACAGTTGGATGTAGAACTCATTGAGTAGTCCTTTGACATTTGTATTCAAACCGCCAACTTGTCTCTCAAGTGCTTGATGTGTATCAATCAAGTGTTGTTGACTCCTTCGGTTTTCATCAAATGTAGATTCAAATTTACCTCCTTGTGTATTGACAACATGATCCACATGAGTGTAAATTCCTTGAATCATATTCTCCATTCGGTCAACTAGGCTTAGTACAACACTTTCCAGATTTTTCAATTGATCATTTGAGGTAGTGTCATCAATATTATTCTTTTCTTGGGTTGCGGGAATGGCCTTACTCCTTTTTTAGCAGAATTATCTCCAAGCATGTGAGATTGTTCTTGATTTTCTAGCACTTTTCTTTCTTCTTCCGGCGTGTGTTCTTCTAACACGTGTGTGTCACTTTCTGCATGTGTTGACTGATTTTCTTCTGTGTGGTGGCTGGTATGCATGGCTTGATCTTCATGGCTAATTTCAGTCTGATTCAACACACTAACATCATATAATTCGATGTCCATCAAAAGTGGATTCACACCATGTTGATCAAAAAGTTGAGCATGCGTAGCATTTTCTCCTTCTTCGTGTCTAGTAAGCTCAATGGGTTGATCAAAATCATCAATATCAACCAAAAAATTATCTCCAGATGGCATGTTCTCTTGTGCTATGTTGACATGAGAAGTCTCGGCCAATTTGGCTTTTAGCTTACTTACAAATGCTCCATTTACGGTTGAAATCAAGGTGGCATGACCAACATCTAAACTGCCGATCCATTGTAAGGAAAATGCTTCTTCTTCTTTCATACTTGGTCCTTTTGTCATCAATTCTTGATAAGAGCCAAGTTTCCAATTTCTCCAATTTAGAACTCTTTGATACTCATTCACCAAAATTGAATCAAGTCCATCAACTTGATAAATCTCCTCATTCAACACTGTTTCTAACACTGCTATCCGAGAGAAAGGGTTCATGATATTTTGGCTTGTGTTTGGTTCATGGTTTGAGGTAGGGTTGTGACTTAAGGTGGGATTTTGGCTTGTGGTCGTGGTAGGATTTTGGCTTGATGTAGGATTGTGGCTTGAATTTGGTTCGTGACTTGAGGTAGGATTTTCAAGAGTTTGGGTTGTGGGTTGAGGTTTTAAGCCAAGGATTTCTGCTACTGGTCTTTTTCTAGCAGGGATGCCTCTCGGTTTTCTTTTTCTTTTGGGATTGGACTCAGTTGAGACCTCATGGTCTTTGTAGAGTATTCGGTTATTCCCAAATGGCTTTCTAGCCCTCATTGGTAATCCTTTTCTCTTGATAATCTCTCCAATGAGTAACACGAAACCTAGAATATGGTTGAACCTGCCATTCCTAATCTTTGCACCTTTCACAAAATGAGCAATCCGGCTCAATATTTGCTTGTTCCAGTCTCCCCTAACACCATTCATCAAAGCATGCAAATATCCAATTCTTGTAGGTGATATGTCCTCCATACTATTCAGTTTGCATAGAATACATTTGTAGATGATTTTTACTAGCATTTCATATTCTAGTTTCAAGTCAGATTTGTGACCGGAAAGATTGGGTTCGAGAGATGCATTCTCATTTCCAATTTCTGCCCAATAGTGGTTGTTCTGGACTTGATATATGAATTCCAAAAGTTGAGTGTAACTCTTGTTCATCAATGGTGATGAGAGTTCCATTCACGATGGACTCAATGGTCCAACCAACAACTTTGGCATTTACATAAAAATCTGCTACATCTTCATCATAAAATCCAGAGTATGGATAGGAACATAACCTCATTAGTTCGCTGCTTTGGAGTGCATGGATGATTCTTTGTGCTAGTTCGGAGTTCTTGGCCTCCTTGAGAAATCCGTGGGGGTCAAAGCTTCCTCCGGCTTTGATTCCAACTGCTAGCTTGGTGAGATTGAGTTGTGTAGGTTGTTCCTCATTAGGTTGAGAGCTCGAATCTCCAATGGTGGCCATAATGTATTTGATTTTTGATTGAGATTGAGAGAGATGAAGCTTGAGAGTAATTCGGCTATGGAAGATGGAGAGTTTTGGAGGATTTTGAGTAGAAGAGGTGGCTTTTCGACCGGTTGGGTGGAAAGGGGGTGTCTTTACAAGATATCCTCAAAATTTAATTTTTGACTTTAAGAGGTGAGGGTTATTTTTGAGATTCCCAGGGTTTCCAACCTTTGACCTAACTTATAGTTAGTTTAGGTTATATATTCTCCATCCAATTTATCTGCTGATGTGGCGCCAAAAATTTAGATACTCGGACTGATTTTACCTGAAATAAAATTCATAGAGCACTAAATATGTTCCGAAAATAATATATGTATGTACATATATACACGTTTATGTAGTTGAGAGAAAGAGAAGGTTGATACTTTTTAGAGAATTTATTGTATGCAACTACCATAAAAAGGAGTTCTCATTTAAGATAAAAGCATCATCATACTATCTTGTCAACTCTTAAATGATAAAGATTTTGTAAATCTAACCAAATTTTATTGTGTGTGTGTGTGTGTGTATATATATATATATATATATATATATATATATATATATATATATATATATATATATATATATATATATATATATATATTGATACACGGTTCAAGATGCATGAATTATTTACTTTTTATTAATCATGTAATTAATATAGATAGACATAAATACTAAGATGTGACATATTTTGCATGTGGGACACATAGGCACGAAAATAAGTTAATTAAATCAGATGAAGTAACATATTTTCAGATGGAAAATTGAGCTCTTTAATTTAAATAGTGTTTAGAAACTTAGATTCAATTCAATCATGCCCATCTCGTGTCTCAATTTAGAAAATCTTGATTCACACAGAGGCTTTGTGAGAATGTCAGCTATTTGATTTTCGGTCGGGATGTATTCTATCGTCAATTCCTTCTTTTCAACATGATCCCGGATAAAATGATGTCTCACATCAATGTGTTTTGTTCTTGAATGTAACACGGGTTGTGTGTTATGGCTATAGCACTTGTATTGTCACACAATATGTTGACATTTTCACAATTCACGCCATAATCTCTCAGTTGTTGTTTCATCCAAAGAATTTGTGCACAACAACTCCCAGCAGCTATATATTCAGCTTCGGCTGTGCTTGTGGCTATGGAGTTTTGTTTTTTGCTAAACCATGATACCAATCTTCCCCCTAAGAACTGACATGTCCTTGAGATACTTTTTAGATCGATTTTACATCCTGCAAAATCTGCATCTGAGAAACCAGTTAGTGTAAAATTACCTTCTTTGGGATACCATAATCCCACATTGACTGTTTCTTTTAGGTATCTAATGATTTTCTTGGTGGCAAGAAAATGACTTTCTTTTGGCTTTGATTGGAACCTAGCACATACTCCCACTGAATAAGATATATCTGGTCGGCTGGCAGTGAGGTATAGTAATGATCCAATCATTCCTCGATATTTTGTTTCGTCAACGTCATTGCCTTCATCATCTTTATCCAATCTTAAAGATGTGCTCATCGGGATCTTGATTGAGGATTTTCCATCTTGACCGAATTTCTTTATAAGATCTTTTGTGTATTTCGCCTGATTGATGAATATTCATTCGTTGAGTTGCTTTACTTGTAGACCAAGAAAGTAATTCAACTCTCCCATCATGCTCATCTCAAACTTATTCTGCATTAGCTTGGAAAATTTCTCACATAAAGTTTTATTAGTACTTCCAAAAATAATATCATCAACATAAATTTGTACCAATAAAATTTGATCATTTTCTTGAATTCTAAACAAGGTTTTATCAACAAGGCCTTTTGTGAAACCACAGTTAATTAAGAACGTTGATAAGGTGTCATACCAAGCTCTCAGTGCTTGTTTTAAACCATATAACGCCTTTTTTAATCTGTAGACCTTATTAACATCACCTTTTACCTCGAAACCGGGTGGTTGTTCGACGTAGACTTCTTCTTCAAGTAAGCCATTTAGAAATGCACTTTTCATGTCCATTTGGTAGACCGTGAAATTCTTGTATGCGGCATATGCTAGAAATATTCTGATGGCTTCTAGTCTTGCAACGGGTGCAAATGTTTCATCGAAGTCTATTCCTTCTTCTTGTGAATATCCTTTTGCC
Source organism: Ipomoea nil (assembly GCF_001879475.1). NCBI lineage: Eukaryota > Viridiplantae > Streptophyta > Magnoliopsida > Solanales > Convolvulaceae > Ipomoea > Ipomoea nil. Next base: position 4,090,654 of record NW_017619742.1, read on the forward strand.
ACTAATCTTGCTTTATTTCGAACAACAATCCCTTCTTCATTGACTTTGTTCCGGAAGACCCATTTGGTTCCAATTACATTGTAATTTTCGAGTCTTGGAACTAATTCCCATACGTCATTTCTTTTAAATTGATCAAGCTCTTCTTGCATTACATTAATCCAGTCTGGATCACTTAGAGGTTCTTCAATGCTTGTGGGCTCCACCTGAGAAAAAAACAAGAAAATAAAGCATCTATATTTGAGGACCTTGTTTTTACTCCTACTCGTGGATCTCCAATTACTAGCTCTGGAGGGTGATTTTTGAGCCATCTCAAGTCAAGTTGTGGATTGCATGAATTTTCCACGTTTCCTTGCTCAGTAGGTAAGTTGGAGGTAGACACATTTTGCTCATCAGATTGTTCTCCAACTTGTGCTTCTGCTTGAGAATTTTGATTTCCCACGTGTGAATCTTATTTGCTTCCACGTGTCCTTCACTATTGCAATCAATGTCCAATTGCTCTATTCCTTGCACAATATGATCTTTAAAAGATATGTCAGTATCATTAAATGATTTTTCAACATGACAACTTTTCTGATCATTTTTGTTGCTCTGGGTTTCCTTCTTGTGGACTTCATCAAATGTAACATGGATTGATTCTTCTACCACCATTGATCTTTTGTTCAATACCCTGAAGGCTTTACTGGTAGATGAATATCCCAAAAATATTCCTTCATCTGCATGCTCATCAAAAGTCTTTAGATATGTTTTACCATTATTAAGAATAAAACACTTTATACCAAAAGTATGGAAATAGTTAAGTTTAGGTTTTCTCCCTTTCCATAGCTCGTACGGAGTCTTATTGTAAGACTTGTGTATCAAACTTCGATTTTGCGTATAACATGCGGTGTTGATTGCTTCAGCCCAATATCTTTTAGGTAGCTCGGCTGACGTAATCATCACACGTGCGGCTTCTTTCAGCGTTCTATTTCTTCTTTCGGCTACACCATTTTGTTGTGGTGTACGTGCGGCAGATGATTGATGTAGAATTCCTTGAGAATTGCAGTAGGCTTGGATCACTTGATTCACAAACTCAGTTCCACGATCAGTTCGGATTTTTGCAATCTTCAAGTCTTTCTCGTTTTATAGTAGCTTAAGTAGTTCTGGCAATTTTTGCTCCACTTCATTTTTCTTCCTGTGAAATATCGTCCATGTGTACCTGGAAAAATCATCAACAACAACTAGTGTATATTTCTTACCACTTAGACTTACTGGGTCTACTGGACCAAATAGATCCATGTGTAATAGACTTAGCGGTCTTGTTGAAGATTCTTGAGCTTTAGATTTGAATGATGACTTAATCTGCTTTCCTCTTTGGCAAGCATCACATATTTGATCTTTCTTATAAACAATATCGGGTAGACCATCAACAAGTTTGTTTCTTGCTAGATTGTTGATGATTTTGAAGTTTTGATGATTCAACTTTCTATGCCATTCCCAACTTGTTGCGTTTGCGTTGTTTGCTAGTAGACATACTGAATCTTTTGTCGTGTTCCAATCAACCACGTACATATTTTTCTTCCTTTTTCCTTCGAGCACAACTTCTCCCGAGGAATTATTCTTCACTTGACATTTGTCTTTGAAGAATTCTACTAGATATCCTTTGTCACAAAATTGGCTTGTACTTAACAAGTTGAATTTTAGACCTTCAACAAAGGATACATCTTCAATTCTTAAACCATTGCGAAATATTATACCAATTTCTTTGGTTATGCCATATCGTTCATTTCCACTGAATACGACTTTTGGTCCTTCGATATTTTTAAAGTCCACAAGACTAGTTTTATTTCCAGTCATGTGTCTAGAACATCCACTATCGAAGTACCAAATTTCCTGCAAACAAATTACACATTTTTACGTACCCAACATGATTTGGGTCCTTGGGTGTTAGTCATTTTTGGTACCCAAATCCACCTTGTACTCACTAATCTAAGTTTAGGTGATTGGTAACCATTAAACACATTATAATCATAATTAATTTTTGAAGACATTTTTGGTGCCGGTTTTTGAAAATTGACTCGATTTTTTGGCACTTGGGAAGTTGATTGTTTGAGCCTATGGTAGGAATTAAATCTGAACTTAGTCCATGGTTTAATATAAGTAAACCAATCTTGATTAGAGGGATAAAATCTCCCTGCCCCAATTGTCGGATGATGATATCACATCTGTGCTTGTTTTTATGGTTATTTTGAATCATCACAGTAATTAAGCTCTTTAATTTTGCTTAGTTAATACATGTTTTCCTTGCTATTATCATTTAATTATGGTTCGCACTTGTTTTGAATATTTTACGGTGTTTGTTAGTGTTTTTGAACCATTTTAGGTCAAAGATATGACCAAGGGGAGTTCAAGGATGAGTTTGGAGCAATTTTGGATGAGTTTGGGGCCCAGTGGACTCGACGCGTCGAGCCAAGGGCTCGACACGTCGAAATTTTCCAGTAGCTAATTAATTCGCGCACAGGAAGTCTCGATGCGTCGAGAAAATTCTCGACGCGTCGAATATGCGTCTGTTTCTGGGATAAAAACAGACGCCTAAAGTGGCGCAGATAAAAAAACAGACGCTTAAAGTGGCGCAGCTGGGCAAAATTCAATACAAGCGCGAGACCTCTTTTCCTAATATCAATTGCACGGATTTCAACGCTCATATCTCCATATTAAAAGTTAGCAATTCAAGGAATCTTCCAAATTCTAAATATCATTAAAGACGACAATTTCTTTATTTAAATATAGGAATTAGAATTTGAGTCCAATTTGGTACAAGATTCCTATTTCATCTCAACTTTGTACCCACTATAAAATCCCTCCTCCCTCAACCCTAAAAGGGAGACCGGGATAATTCAGAGATTCTTGGAGACAAGAAGGAGAGAAATCAAGAGCCACAAGTTGTCTTGGAAAGCAAGAAGAAGACTAGGGATATTTGGGAAAATCGTCTGGTTAATTCTTGTACTCTTTTGATGATTTGTAATTCTTTATTTATATTTGCTATGTATAATTTAGTCATGCTTGGCGAAATTCTTTAGAGATTCTTGGGTAAAAGTGTTTATGAACCTATGTGCCTGAGCTCTCAGTTTCTTTAATATATTATTATTTGGGTTTAATACTTGTGTTGCAATCGTGATAATATTGTTTGATGCTTGTAATTAATGGCCATAGTTACTAGCTTCACAGTCATGTTTGTGTCACCAATGGGAGTTGGGGCATAAATTAGGGCACACACGATTGCACCTAATGGTTGGTCCTTGGGAAAAGGGGAACTTATTAGGGGAAATTTATTCTAGATTGTTGTCAATCGGGAGATGGTAGTAATTAGGAATAATTGAATGCTGATCTTTGATCTTATTGGGTGTTTAAGCCATGGGAGTGGAAATTCACTAGGAATAGAGATTACGGGAGTAATTCGATTCCACTTTGCATTCCCACACAAATCTTAATTCCAAACTAAATATTGCAAACGATAATTGGCACTAGGTGATTAAATACTTGAATCCCATGAATCTCAACTTCTCTCTAATTGTTTTCAAAATCCTGAACCTCTGTTTTATTTTATTTATTTTATGCCAATCAATCATCTAAGTAATTGTTAGGATTAGCTCTAATGAATAAGTTAGTAACTAGTGCTTGATACAACCACTTCCCTGTGGATCGATAACTCGTACTCCGAGAATTATTTGTTTGCAAATATACTACGCATCAAATTGGCGCCGTTGCCGGGGAAGTGGCGTTTCCAGTATTAACATTAGTGAAATCTTTATTCTAGGAGACTAGTCCATTTTTATTTTTTTATTTTATTTTGTTTTGCTAACCCATAACAAGTTCATTGTTTTGAGTGTGATTTAGTTTATGGATAGATATGCATTCCAAGGAACCATGCCACCGTTTTACCCTCCTTCTCAAGGTTATGAGATGAGTTGGAATATGAATCGAGAATATGGAGGAATGGAACAACAATTCCCTTTCTCAAATTTTGTCAACTCTAGTCAAGGATATTATCAAGAAAGTTCATATCAAACATCACAACCCCAATGGTGCTCAATTTGTGGTGGGAATCACTTTGTGAAAAATTGTTACATGCTCAACCCCACCAACCATATCCCTCAACAATCTACTCAAGGATTTTGTGCCAACATGAGTCAAGCTACTTATCAAAGATGCACACCACCTACTCCACAACCCTCACGGTGCATGATATGTGGTGGATCTCATGAGGCGGAAAATTGCTTTATCATGGATCCCAATTACAAGTATCAAGGGCGAGCTCAAGAGTTGCCATACCAAGAGTTTCAACAAGATTGTCAATCACTTGACCAAATAATTGAGATGAAGTCCAAAGAGACCAAGATAATGCAATTGTGCTCGAAATATCTGGAGTTACAAGATCACATGAATGCTCAACTTGATCGCATGAATGCTCGACTCGATCACATGATAGATCGACAGCAAGATTTGACAATTCAAGAGCCACTTCAAGATTCATTTAATGGAGAGGTTCTAGAAGAGTTGCTCTTGCCAAATGAAGGTCATGAAGTTGAGAGAAATAAAAATGATGATGAGGATCTTAGAGAGGAAGATGAAGAATTATTTGATAAATGCATTGAGATGAAGACACCAAGCGGGGAGGAAAATGTAGAGTTGCAAAGTAATGATGGCAAGGAACATATAGAGAGTTGCCCATTAGATGAGGAAGTTCTTAATGGAGCACATGATTTGAATGAGGATGTCTCAGCAATGGAGAACACTTCCCTTGGAGAGAACTTCAGAGAAATTTTGAATTTGGGAGGCATTGGAGTTCTTAAGGATAATGGCACACATTTGCCTATCTATATATCCAATGATTCCCAATACTTGCTGGTTCATGTGAATGATCCGAGACTCTCATTACTTGTTGAACAAAAGAGTGATGAAAAAGAAGGAGAAGAGAATGGAGGCATAATTCTTGATTCGGGCAAATGTGGTTCCTTACATGATGACGTGAAGGGTTCGAGCTTAAGAGAGTTTATAAATGGACACCACTTGAAGAAATACTTGGAAGAGAAAGTTGATGGAAAGAAGGGGATTTTTCTTCTCCAATCACCTGATGGCTAGAGAGGTAACGTCGAGCTAACGACGTTAAATTTAGCGCTTCATGGGAGGCACCCCATGTTATCTTTTATTACTTTCCCTATTTATTTATTGCTTTCTAGTTTCGTCTTATTTAGTTTTATTATTTTCTAGTTCGTGATTATTTTATTGCTTTTTAGTTTTCTCTTTTCTCTTGTTCTCCTTTTCTTTTATTTTGCATCAGGGATGATGCAAAGTTTTAAGTGTGAGGGGGAGGAATCATTAATTTGGGGATATTTCTAAAAATTTTAAAATTTTTGCTTTTGCTTGGATGACTCATATGCTATTTTTGGTGAATAAGTTACTTGTCTTAGCATGCAGTTACAATTATTCTCTCTTGTTGGTTTGTGGTTTGTTTTAGTGGTGCTTGCTGCATCTCAATTTGTGATGGATGATTTGAGGTGTAACACATATTTGATCTATTCCCTTGCCAATAGCTTTGTTAACCACTTAATAATTGGATTAGTTCTTGATCTTGTGTTTTGCATTGCTAGTGAAGGCTTATGTGAGATTCCGGTCATGGGTGTTTTGCTAGAACTTGCCTCATTACTCCCTAAGTGATGTCTAAGTTTTGCATGTTTTGAAGTGATTTAGGCCATTTTTGTTTAGCCATACCCTTTAAACCTGTCCCTATATATATTTTATCCTTCGTATCCCCATTGTGCCTTTTGTTTGTTCAAATAAGTGCTAAGCACTTATCCCCTCTTTGTGATTGTTTTTCTTTGATTTACCCCATTATTATAACCCTTAGCCCGTGGCCAAATATTTCCCTTCCACCCTTGAGAGAATGAAACTTTTATCTTCATCTTTTCCGTAAGAAGAGTTTTATGGAGTTGTGCTACGAAAAAAGCAGCTAGTGTTACAAATGTTCAAGTGTGGGGGTCATGAAAGTTTGGATTAAAATTATCTTGCTATATCCAAAAGAAGTCCAAAGACAAAGAAAAGAATGAGAAAAAAAAAAAGATTGAAAGTTTTTGAGTTTGGATCCCCACTTTACCAAAGAGTTGCTAAGTTCTTAAAAGAAATTTGCTCCTTGGAATTATGATTATCTCATCTCTTCCAAATTTTGAAAAGTTTTGATAAATTGTGACATTCTCTCTTTTTGATTAATTTTTCCATACCACTTCTTTGTTAACTATCACCCATAGCCCCATTTCAAGCTAAATAAAGTCCTATTTGATCTTAGCATGAATTCTTAGATTTGATCTAGGGGAGTATGAAGGGCAAGCCTATGGGATCTCATTCATGAGCCGTGTCTTGCATAATCTCAACTGAGTATTTGTCCACACCTGATCCTCACATACTTTAACTTCTTGGTGCTTGGTTATTGGCTTGGAAATGGGTCTCTTATGTGCCAAACTAATTTGATTCTTGATGCTTGTTGTTTTGTAGCAAGTTGGTTGGTGGTTTGAAAGGTTGTGCAAGAGAGAGCATGAGTAATTTGTATGTTTTGACTTGTGATTTTATTCCTTAGTTTTGCTTGAGGACAAGCAAAAGCTTAAGTGTGAGGGAGTGATGTTATCACATCTGTTCTTGTTTTTATGGTTATTTTGAATCATCACAGTAATTAAGCTCTTTAATTTTGCTTAGTTAATACATGTTTTCCTTGCTATTATCATTTAATTATGGTTCGCACTTGTTTTGAATATTTTACGGTGTTTGTTAGTGTTTTTAAACCATTTTAGGTCAAAGATATGACCAAGGGGAGTTCAAGGATGAGTTTGGAGCAATTTTGGATGAGTTCGGGGCCCAGTGGACTCGACGCGTCGAGCCAAGGGCTCGACACGTCGAAATTTTCCAGTAGCTAATTAATTCGCGCACAGGAAGTCTCGATGCGTCGAGAAAATTCTCGACGCGTCGAATATGCGTCTGTTTCTGGGATAAAAACAGACGCCTAAAGTGGCGCGGATAAAAAAACAGACGCTTAAAGTGGCGCAGCTGGGCAAAATTCAATACAAGCGCGAGACCTCTTTTCCTAATATCAATTGCACGGATTTCAACGCTCATATCTCCATATTAAAAGTTAGCAATTCAAGGAATCTTCCAAATTCTAAATATCATTAAAGACGACAATTTCTTTATTTAAATATAGGAATTAGAATTTGAGTCCAATTTGGTACAAGATTCCTATTTCATCTCAACTTTGTACCCACTATAAAATCCCTCCTCCCTCAACCCTAAAAGGGAGACCGGGAGAATTCAGAGATTCTTGGAGACAAGAAGGAGAGAAATCAAGAGCCACAAGTTGTCTTGGAAAGCAAGAAGAAGACTAGGGATATTTGGGAAAATCGTCTGGTTAATTCTTGTACTCTTTTGATGATTTGTAATTCTTTATTTATATTTGCTATGTATAATTTAGTCATGCTTGGCGAAATTCTTTAGAGATTCTTGGGTAAAAGTGTTTATGAACCTATGTGCCTGAGCTCTCAGTTTCTTTAATATATTATTATTTGGGTTTAATACTTGTGTTGCAATCGTGATAATATTGTTTGATGCTTGTAATTAATGGCCATAGTTACTAGCTTCACAGTCATGTTTGTGTCACCAATGGGAGTTGGGGCATAAATTAGGGCACACACGATTGCACCTAATGGTTGGTCCTTGGGAAAGGGGAACTTATTAGGGGAAATTTATTCTAGATTGTTGTCAATCGGGAGATGGTAGTAATTAGGAATAATTGAATGCTGATCTTTGATCTTATTGGGTGTTTAAGCCATGGGAGTGGAAATTCACTAGGAATAGAGATTACGGGAGTAATTCGATTCCACTTTGCATTCCCACACAAATCTTAATTCCAAACTAAATATTGCAAACGATAATTGGCACTAGGTGATTAAATACTTGAATCCCATGAATCTCAACTTCTCTCTAATTGTTTTCAAAATCCTGAACCTCTGTTTTATTTTATTTATTTTATGCCAATCAATCATCTAAGTAATTGTTAGGATTAGCTCTAATGAATAAGTTAGTAACTAGTGCTTGATACAACCACTTCCCTGTGGATCGATAACTCGTACTCCGAGAATTATTTGTTTGCAAATATACTACGTATCATCGGATTTCTTCCCATTTTCCTATGAGGGCTTTGTGCACTTGACTCATTGGTGTGTTTCCATTTAGGAACAAACTTTTGCCTTTTTATATACTGCTTAGGCGAAATATTGTTTCTTTGGGGCTTCGGCCTAACAGCATTTGATTTGACATTAGTTTGATAACCAATTCCTTGTCTCACAGGGCTTTCTTGACCTTTTACAAATTTTACTACTTGGACTTTATTATTTAAAGTAGTAGTAGAATTGGTCAATTTCTCGGATGCTTGAGAACACGATGGATCATAACCAAGTCCGGTTTTATCACTTGAGGGTTTTTGTATATTTACCATTTTGTCCATTATTTTGGATGAATGTGTAAATGTTGCTATAACCTCTCTAAGATTGTGTTCTCTCACTTCCCTTGATTTACACTCTTCTTGAAGACAAATAATTTTATCTTTCAAGTAGAGCATTTTGCAATTTTTCATTTAATTCATCTTTTTCAAGAATCAAAAGATTATTGCGCTCTTTGAGTTGAGAGTGAGTGTCCATTACGGTTTGACAGTCTTTCATTAAGGGAAAGAAGGACTCTCTAGAGAATGAAGAATTTACAGAGTCATAAGAATTAGATGTTACCTCATTTTCTTCATTTTCATTTTCCATGAGGCACATGTCCTCGTAGGATGAGTTGTTGGAGATACTCATGCAAAACATTGCATTGTCATCTTTTGAGGTGTCACTTTCATTACTTGAAGATTCTTCTGACTCACTTGTCTCAAGTGGGTCACTAATAAGTGTTTTTCTTCTCTCCTTTGTGAACCTTTTATCTTTGGTCTTGAATTCTTCCTGTTGAGAGTTAGAAGCATTTGTGTATTGACTTTTACTTACCTTGGGGTGTGGACAACTTGCTGCAAAATGTCCAGGCTTTATACAATTGTAACACAAATTTGAATCTTCCTCAACCATTTCTTTCTTCGAATTCTTTGTTGCATTCCACGATTTTCCTTGTGGATTTTTCTTGTAGTTGCTTCTCTTCATGAATTTCCTAAATTTCTTGACAAAGAGAGCAAATTAATCATTAGGCAATAATTCAACATTTTGTACTGACCTTGAAGTTGATGGTTGCTCAGCTACGAGTGTGTTCTTCTTCTCTTCATGATCTTCCTCTATTCTTGATTTCATCTCAAATTCATAAGCTTTTAGATCACTAAACAGCTTATCAGTTGATAGGGTTTTTAGATCCCTATGATCTCTCATAGCCGTGACCTTCATGTCTCATGTAGATGGTAAACCACGTAGAATTTTGAGTAAAATTTCCTTTTGATTAATATCCTTTCCAAGATCATTAATCTCTCCTAAGATTTTAGCAAATCTTGTTTCCATGTCGGTAATATTCTCGCCGTTTAGTATTTTGAAATCCTCGAATTTCTTTAATGCTATGGTGAGCTTGATATCCTTTTCTTGGTCGTCTCCTTCACCAATTTGAATGAGCGTTTCCCAAACTTCTTTTGCGGATTGGCATTTTCGAACTTTTGGAAATATCGTGTCATCGATAGATTTAAACAAAATATCCTTGGCAATATTGTCCAAGTTATTTCTAGTTCTATCTTCACGAGATCATTCCACTTTCGGTTTTGGAATGTATTGCGGAGTCTCACTTGTTTGTTCTGATGAAGTGTTGACTTGCAAAATTTCAACAGGACCACTGGTGATTACCTCCCACATTTCATCATGTAATGCGGATAAATGTACCTGCATGCGAATTTTCCAATCATCAAATTTTTCTAAGGAAAACAATAGATTTTGGGCAAGAGCCATATCTCTTTTCATCATCTTGATTTTTCGTGATCTGTCTAGCAGTCAAAGTTGACTCAAATAGACAACCGCTCTGATACCAATTGTTGGTCCCGATAGGGTGGTAAAAATCTAGAGGGGGGGGGGGGGGGGTGAATAGACTTTTAAACTTTTTCACAATAAATAATTCTTTGGTAATTTCAACTCTAAGTAACAAGTAAATAGAGAAGTAATTAAATTGAAATGCACAGCGGAATAAATAAGTGTAAAGAGTTATGCCCAATCAATAATTAGAATCACATGCACGTGTGGAATTAATGCTCAGATGAGGTGTAAGGATGACATGAACATCTTGAATATTTAAAGGAAATTTCTAATTGTTGAAACCCTTGCCTCGAATCCTTGATTATCCTTGAAAAAAATTAAACACCTGTTATGCCTTTACTCACTCTTTGTTGTACCTAATTTATCCTTGGAAACCTTAAATCGTTATGAACTTGGAATCATTGCCTTTGCTCTAAACTTGTATCCTTCTCTTTTGAACACTTGCTAAAACCCTACAAGTGGTGTAAACCCCTTGCTTCGTCTAAGTGGCATGAGGGTTGATGCTTATTAGGTTAGTGTTAGGATAGTTGTTGAAAAGGACTCGACGTGTCAAGTAGAGGCGACGGACGCGTGGAAAGTGTCATGCACTAAGCTTCCCTGCAATAAAGATCTTACTTTGGAATGAGGACCTTGAGGTTTTAAAGCACCGTAAGAAGTACATGTGACACACAAAATCGCCAAACGCCATACGACGTCGAGAGCAGTCAACCAAATGCATTCCAAGGAAGAGAATGGCATCACTAAGCATTTGGTCACAAAAGGATTAAACAGGGACCGGGCGACAAGCCAAACTTCAAGAAAAAACAAAGAGGGCTTGCCATTAATCAAGGAAAGGAAAAGACAAAGTTGGTTTATAACCGACTACCCTGTGAAGGTTACAAGGTTGCTAATTGGAAACCAGACCCAACCTATTAAGCAACAATGAAGGACATGCGAGAGTCTTGACTCATTAAGAACTCGTGTTTAGGGTTCAATAACGTTGTTCGATGAGTCATTCTATGTATTCAAGTCTCTTTTGTTGTTCACGTGAACATGGGATTGTTGGGACTTGAACCTGTGTGTTCTTGGGATTTTTCCGAAGTGAATTTCCCCTTCGCAAGAGTGTACCAGCGGGACCTTGGCGGGACCCCGACGGGACCTTGGCAGGCGGACGACCTCCCACCTTGCGCCCACTGGTACGGTGTGTTAATTTCTTAACTTCTCGTTTTATCGATTCATTGCGCACTTGTCTGCCTCGAGTGATGAACGTGAGTCTTGGGAAAGGAATCATGGGTTGTCTAAAGATGGTGACCTCGGTAAAAGACCTTGACCCGCAAGACGCCCTCGAAAAGACACAACCAATTGCATTACACATGGAGTTGTAGTTGGATTCTACTACGCAACCGACTAGGGATGGTCGACGAGAAGAATTATGCAAACCAAGGAGTCGAGTTGGGAGTTCGTGCTAAGGACTTACAAAGGCCTTAAAGTCAAGCGCTAAGGATGGACCAGGCCTCCTTCAACCATGGACATCGTTCGAGTAATCAGAGGGCTCCTTACAAGTTGTGTAAAATCAAGAGTTGATAGGAATATTTTTTTTGTAAGTTTTGATGAGCCAAATGTACTTTAGATCCCCTTAGTTTTTAGGTCTTTTAGTACAAGCATCGTAAATCAGAATATCGAGTCAAAAGGAATCTACCATAGGAAGAACAAAATTAATTTGAGAAATTAATTTTGGTCCTACGAGTATTCATCCGAGAATGAAGAATAAAGGAATGGCATTGCAAAGAATGATCGGATGAGCCTAATGGCGAAATGGTAAAAGCCCTTATTCAAAATAATCACACCCGAGATTGATTCCCCCCTAAGGAATTATTTTTACAAGTCAAATTTTCGGACAAGCACAATTTGCAAAAGAGCACGATGTTCACCAAGGAGCACAATGCTACCGAAGGAGCATGATGTGCTAAGGAGCACGATGTGTGCTGACAAGCACAATGTTCAAAGGAGCACAATGTGAACAAGCACGATGTGTCCAAAAGAGCACAATGTGACCAAATCAGAAAAGCACAATGTTCAAGTTAAGGAGCACGATGTTCAAGTCACAGGAGCATGATGGGCATATTTTACGCTCATATTTTAGGTACATCTTTATAATATTTTTAAATTAATTATTTAATATTATCTAATAATTAGTTCTTTTTATATACATAGTATAATCTATTCTTATACTATATATAATATATATAATATATAATTTATAAGAGTACATACTACGTACTTATTACTGTATATATATAATATACAATATAATATATAATATAATATATATAATATAGAATGCATTATAGTATACATATAATGCGTACTACATTATTATTACTTATATATATATATATATATATATATATATATATATATATATATATATATATATATATATATTATAAATCTAAACTTTACAATTGATTTTTTCTTTTCTGTACAGGCATGCATCATAATAACATGGCTGGAATTGTGGAAGACTCAGGCATAAGGCAAAATAATAGGAAAAATGAGTGGTAAAAAATGATTGGGAAAATATATAAATAGTTAAGGTTTTCTATTGTAAAATGTTCATTCTTCCCTTCTCGATTATTCTGTAAAGTTGTTATCAATGTCCATTCATTGCTAATTTCTTTAGCTTGGTTTAGTGAATTGAAGCCCCGGAATTGATTATGCTGTAAGATTATTTATTTATTTTTATTATATAATTTTTATGCATTTGGGTATTAAATATTCTTCTAAGTTATTTGAATAGTTGTATCATTTAATTGCTAGGGAGGCCTACTAGTTATTTACTTGATATAATTATTTGCTATATTAGATAATGTTGTGCTACAAATTATTCTAATATTCAGTAGCAACTGGGTTAATTATTGACGGCTTAGTGATAATTGGACTCGGGAAGAATATTTTCCTAAATTAAATGCAACCGCTTGTGCTTGTGTTATTTAGTTTGTCGGTTTTCCTAGTTCCTATTGCTGCTATTAAATTAAATCTATAGCGCTTGTCTTAGGTTATTTAGTAGTTAGGGGTAATTAAACCGCTTGTGCTTTATTTACCTACAACTAAGGGAAAACAGAAATGAAATAATTTCACGACAAATATTCAATTGCATATTAATTACTTTATTAATCAATGATCAGTGTTGAATTCCGGTGGTGGATCTTTACTAACCAAGGTTTCTTATTATAAGTGTTTTCGATATATTATTTTCATTGCTTTATTCGTTCAATTAAATTTCTTATTTATTTAAATTCTCTTTTATTTTATCTTTATTCTCGATATATTCCAAACCCCCCTACCTTTAATTTGAGCACAAAAGTTAAACTAGTTACTCCTCGTGGGATCGATCCTTACTCCCGCTACTACGTTTGTAAGGTTTTAATTTGGGAGCCTACGACAGCTCGCCAGAGCACAATGTGGCAAAGAAGCAAGATGATCAGAAATTGGATTAATTCGAAGGAATTTATTCCAAGTCTACCCACATGCCACAAGAATCCAAAATTGCCTGAAAGACATTTGATCAGAACGGAAAAATATTTATGAAGACATGAATATAAAAACTTATCCTAGAAATAAATTCTATCAAATGAATTTATTTCAAAGATACATTGGATATTCAATATGACAAGAAAAATAATATCTTAAGAAACAACTATAAAATCAAGTTGTGATAAAATATTATTTGTCAGGCAAGTTGACAATCAAATCAAAATTGAAGACCTACTATTGTCAACAATATCAGGCTATGAAGATTCAAATTTCAAAAATCAAATTATCTCACTCCAACGGATATATTTGATTGCCTATAAAAAGCCATGAAGACTTGAAGACAAAAAGCGTGTGGAGCAGAGGTGTACAAGATAGACACAAGATAGAAGTGCAATACACACGAAAATTCAAAAAAGTGCAAGTGCTCAAATATTCTTAGAGACCTAGTCTGAATAGTCTCAAAAATCTAGTTAGAGAGAGATACAATTACCTTTGTATTTGTAATTGTAAAAAGAGTATAGCTGTGTGCAAAATACTCTAGTGAGTGTAGCTGTGTGCAAAACACTCGTAGTTGATGAGTGTAGCTGTGTGCAAAACACTCGTAGTTGCTAAGTGTAGCTGTGTGCGAGACACTTAGTTGGCGTTGAGTATAGCTGTGTGCGAAATACTCGAAGTTGAGTGTAGCTGTGTGCGAGACACTCGGAGTTGGGTGTAGCTGTGTGCAAGACATCCGGAAGAAGTGCTTGTGTAGCGCTTATTCACTATTGTAACTGTGTGTGGAAAATAGTGAATTTCTCCTAGACGCGAAAGGAGAAAAGTGGACTAGGAAGATTACGCCACTTCCGAACCACTATAAATTGCCTCTCTCATTTACATACCGCACTTACATAATTTGCTCTATCTATCTATCTTATCCGACTAACCCGTTTACTATTCACAGTTAATCTTAATCTTTCGGGTTTAGTGTGCTTTCACGTATGCATGTGACTCAAACTTCTCGAGCTTAAATATTGAATCCTTCTAAGCAAGTTTGACGTGTTGCATGTAACATTCATCACACGATCGACGTGATACGATATTTATTTACTATCTTGAATATTGTTATTATATATTGAGTGAACCATCTCCTTTATATATTTAAGATCCCTCTGTCACTTTATTCATCTTACATGCGTATTTAATTCATTAATTGGGCATAACTCTTTACATACTACCTTTTCCGCTGTGCAGTTTAAACTTACTCTATTTACTTGCTACTTAGAGTTGAAGTTACCAAAGAGTTATTTAAATTGTGAAAAAGTTTAGAAAGTCTATTCACCCCCCCCCCCCCTCTAGACTTTCTACCACCCTATCGGGACCAACAATTGGTATCAGAGCAGTTGTCTATTTGAGTCAATCTTAACTGCTAGACAGATCTCGAAAAATCAAGATGATGAAAAGAGATATGGCTCTTGCCCAAAATTTATTATTTTCCTTAGAAAATTTTGATGATTGGAAAATTCGCATGCAGATACATTTATCCGCATTACATGATGAAATGTGGGAAGTGGTTACAAGTGGTCCTATTGAGATTTTTGCAAGTAAACACCTCATCCGTACAAACAAGTGACACTCCACAATACATTCCAAAACCGAAAGCGGAATGGTCTCGTGAGGATAGAACAAGAAATAACTTGGACAATATTGCCAAGGATATTTTGTTTAAATCTATCGATGACACGATATTTCCAAAAGTTCGAAAGTGTCAATCCGCGAAGGAAGTTTGGGAAACGCTCATTCAAATTGGTGAAGGAGACGAGCAAGAAAAGGATAATAAGCTCACTATAGCATTAAAGAAATTCGAGGATTTCAAAATGCTAAACGGCGAAAATATTACCGACATGGAAACAAGATTTGCCAAAATCTTAGGAGAGATTAATGATCTTGGAAAAGATATTAATAAAAAAGAAATCTCACTCAAAATTCTACGTGGTCTACCATCTAAATGGGACATGAAAGTCACGGCCATGAGAGATCATAGGGATCTAAAAACCCTATCAATCGATAAGCTCTTTAGTGATCTAAAAGCTTATGAATTTGAGATGAAATCAAGACTAGAGGAAGATCATGAAGAAAAGAACAACGCACTTATAGCCGAGCAACCATCAACCTCAAGGTCAGTACAAAATGTTGAATTATTGCCTAATGATCAATTTGCTCTCTTTTTCAAAAAATTTAGGAAATTCATGAAGAGAAGCAACTACAAGAAAAATCCACAAGGGAAATCGTGGAACGCAACAAAGAATTCGATGAAAGAAATTGTTGAAGAAGATTCGAATTTATGCTACAACTGTAGAAAGCCTGGACACTTTGCAGCAAGTTGTCCACACCCCAAGGTAAGTAAAAATCAATATACAAATGTTCCTAACTCTCAACAGGAAGAATTCAAGCCCAAAGATAAAAGGTTCACAAAGGAAAGAAGAAAAGCACTTATTAGTGACCCACTTGAAATAAGTGAGTCAGAAGAATCTTCAAGTGATGAAAGTGACACCTCAAAGGATGACAATGCAATGTTTTGCATGAGCATCTTCAACAACTCACCCTACGAGGACATGTGTCTTATGGCAAATGGAAATGAAGAAAATGAGGTAACATCTAACTCTTATGATTCTGTAAACTCTTCATTTTCTAGAGAGTCCTTCTTTCACTTAATGGAAGAATGTGAAACCGTAATGGACACTCACTCTCAACTCAAAGAGCGCAATTATCTTTTGATTCTCGAAAAAGATCAAATAAATGAGAAATTGCAAAATGCTCTACTTGAAGTGAAAGACTTGAAAGATAAAATTATTTGTCTTCAAGAAGAGTGTAAATCAAGGGAAGTGAGAGAACACAACCTTAGAGAGGTTATAGCAACATTTACACATTCATCCAAAATAATGGACAAAATGGTAAATATGCAAAAACCCTCAAGTGATAAAACTGGACTTGGTTATGATCCATCATGTTCTCAAGCCTCCAAGAACTTGGCCAATTCTACTACTACTTTAAGTAATAAAGTCCAAGTAGTAAAATTTGTAAAAGGTCAAGAAAGCACAGTGAGACAAGGAATTGGTTATCAAACGAATGTCAAAATTAATACTGTTAGGCCGAAGCCCCATAGAAATATTATTTCACCTAAACAGTATACAAAAAGGCAAAAGTTTGTTCCTAAATGGAAACACACCAATGAGTCTAGTGGACAAAGCCCTCATAGGAAAATGGGAAGGAATCCAAGAATTGAGGCAGGGAGATTTTATCCTCCCAGACAAGATTGGTTTGATAATATTAAACCATGGACTAAGTCCAGATTTAATGCTTATCATAGGCTCAAACAATCTACCTCCCACGTGCCAAAAAATCGAGTCAATTTTCAAAAACCGGCACAAAAAATGTTTTCAAAAATTAAATATGATTATAATATGTTTAATGGTTACCAATCACCTAAACTTAGATCAGTGAGTACAAGGTGGATTTGGGTACCAAAAATGACTAACACTCAAGGACCCAAATCAAGTTGGGTACCTAAAAATGTTTAATTTGTTTGCAGGAAGTTTGGTACTTCGATAGTGGATGTTCTAGACACATGGCTGGAAATAAATCTAGTCTTGTGAATCTTAAAAATATCGAAGGACCAAAAGTCGTATTCGGTGGAAATGAACGATACGGCATAACAAAAGGAATTGGTACAATTTTTCGAAATGGTTTGAAAATCGAAGATGTATCCTTTGTTGAAGGTCTAAAATTCAACTTGATGAGTACAAGTCAATTTTGTGACAAAGGATATCTAGTAGAGTTCTTCAAAGACAAGTGCCAAGTGAAGAATAATTCCTCGGGAGAAGTTGTGCTCGAAGGAATAAGGAAGAAAAATATGTATGTTGTGGATTGGGAGACAACAAAAGAATCAGTGTGTCTACTAGCAAACAACACACACGCAACAAGTTGGGAATGGCACAAGAAGTTGAGTCATCTAAACTTCAAGACTATCAACAAACTAGCAAGAAACAAACTCGTTGAAGGTCTACCCGATATTGTCTACAAGAAAGATCAAATATGTGATGCTTGCCAAAGAGGAAAGCAAATCAAGTCATCTTTCAAATCCAAAGTTCAAGAATCTACAACAAGACCGCTGAGTCTACTACACATGGATCTATTCGGTCCAGTAGACCCTGCAAGTCTAAGTGGTAAGAAATATACACTAGTTGTTGTTGATGATTTTTTCAGGTACACATGGAAGATATTTCTCAAAAAGAAAAACGAAGTCGAGCAAAAGCTGCCAGAACTACTCAAACTGCTACAAAACGAGAAAGACTTGAAAATTGCAAAAATCCGAACTGATCGAGGAACAGAGTTCGTGAATCAAGTAATTAAAGCCTACTGCAATTTTCAAGGAATTCTACATCAATTATCTACCGCACGTACACCGCAACAAAATGGTGTAGCCGAAAGAAGAAATAGAACGCTAAAAGAAGCCGCACGAGTGATGATTACGTCAGCCGAGCTACCTAAAAGATATTGGGATGAAGCAATCAACACCTCCTGCTACACGCAAAATTGAAGCTTGATACACAAGTCTTACAATAAGACTCCGTACGAATTATGGAAAGGGAGAAAACCTAAACTCAATTACTTTCATACTTTTGGCATCAAATGTTTTATTCTTAATAATGGTAAAACATATCTAAAGACTTTTGATGAGCGTGCAGATGAAGGAATATTTTTAGGATATTCATCTACCAGCAAAGCATTCAGAGTATTGAACAAGAAATCAATGGTGGTAGAAGAATCAATTCATGTTACATTTGATGAAGCTCATAAGAAGAAAACCCAGAGCAACAAAAATGATCAGGAAAGTTGTCAAGTTGAAAAATCATTTAATGATACTGACATATCTTTCAAAGATCAAATTATACAGGGTATGGAGCAATTGGACATTGATTGTGAAGGACACGTGGAAGTCAATGAAGATCCCCACGTGGAAAGTCAAAATTCTCAAGTTGAAACACAAGTTGGAGATCAATCTGATGAGCAAAATGTGTCTACCTCCAACTTACCTACTGAGCAAGGAAACGTGGAAAGCCCATGCAACCTACAACCTGACTTGAGATGGCTCAAAAATCACCCTCCAGAGCTAGTGATTGGAGATCCACGAGAAGGAGTAAAAACAAGGTCCTCAAATATACATACTTTATTTTCTTGTTTTCTTTCTCAGGTGGAGCCCACAAGCATTGAAGAAGCTCTAAGTGATCCAGATTGGATTAATGCAATGCAAGAAGAGCTTGATCAATTTAAAAGAAGTGACGTATGGGAATTAGTTCCAAGACCTGAAAATTACAATGTAATTGGAACAAAATGGGTCTTTCGGAATAAAGCAAATGAGGATGGAATTGTCATACGAAATAAAGCGCGTTTAGAGGCAAAAGGATATTCACAAGAAGAAGGCATAGATTTTGATGAAACGTTTGCACCCGTTGCAAGACTGGAAGCCATCAGAATATTTCTAACATATGCCGCATACAAGAATTTCACTGTCTATCAAATGGACGTGAAAAGTGCATTTTTGAACGGCTTACTTGAAGAGGAAGTCTACGTTGAGCAACCTCCCGGTTTCGAGGTAAAAGGTGATATTAATAAGGTCTACAGATTAAAGAATGCGTTATATGGGTTAAAACAAGCACCGAGAGCTTGGTACGACACTCTATCAACGTTCCTAATTAACTGTGGTTTTACAAAAGGCCTTGTTGATAAAACCTTGTTTAGAATTCAAGAAAATGATCACATTTTATTGGTACAAATTTATGTTGATGATATTATATTTGGTAGTACTAATAAAACTCTATGTGAGAAATTTTCCAAACTAATGCAGAATAAGTTCGAGATGAGCATGATGGGAGAGTTGAACTACTTTCTTGGTTTACAAGTAAAGCAACTCAATGAAGGAATATTCATCAATCAGGCCAAATACACGAAAGATCTTATAAAGAAATTCGGTTAAGATGGAAAATCCTCAATCAAGATCCCAATGAGCACATCTTTAAGATTGGATAAAGATGACGAAGGCAAGGACGTTGACGAAACAAAATATCGAGGAATGATTGGATCATTACTATACCTCACTGCAAGCCGACCAGATATATCTTATTCAGTGGGAGTATGTGCAAGGTTCCAGTCAAAGCCAAAAGAAAGTCATTTTCTTGCTACCAAGAAAATCATCTGATACCTAAAAGGAACAGTCAATGTGGGATTATGGTATCCCAAAGAAGGTAATTTTACACTAACTGGTTTCTCAGATGCAGATTTTGCAGGATGTAAAATCGATCGGAAAAGTACCTCTGGGACATGCCAGTTCTTAGGAGGAAGATTGGTATCATGGTTTAGCAAAAAGCAAAACTCCATAGCCACGAGTACAGCCGAAGATGAATATATAGCTGCTGGGAGTTGTTGCGCGCAAATTCTTTGGATGAAACAACAACTGAAAGATTATGGCGTGAATTGTGAAAATGTCAACATACTGTGTGACAATACAAGTGCCATAGCTATAACTCACAATCCCGTGTTACATTCAAGAACAAAACACATTGACCTGAGACATCATTTTATCCGGGATCATGTTGAAAAGAAGGAATTATCAATCGAATACATCCCGACCGAGAATCAATTAGCCGATATTCTCACAAAGCCTCTGTGTGAATCAAGATTTTCGAAATTAAGACACGAGATGGGCATGATTGAATTGAGCTAAGTTTCTAAACTCTATTTAAATTATAAGCTCAATTTTCATCTGAAATTTTGATACTTTATCTGATTTTATTTCGTGCCTATGTGTCACACATGCAAAAGTTGTCACATCTTTACATTTAAAGTCTACCTATCTCAATTGCATGTACCTCTATTTCATCCGTGTATCTACATACATATATGCATAAATAAATTTATTTAGATCTACACAATCTTACCATTTAAGAGTGACAAGATGGTATGATGATAAGTAGCCTTAAATAAGAACACCTTTTTATGGTAGTTGTGCATAATAAATAGTCTAGAAAGAATAGATTTCTCTTTCTTCCATCTACATAAAACGTGTAGATATATACATATCATTTTCAGAACAGATTTAGTGCTCTATGAATTTTATTTCAGGTAAAATCAGTCCGAGTATCTAAATTTTTGGCGCCACATCAGCAGACAAATTGGATGGAGAATATATAACCTAAACTAACTATCAGTTAGGTCAAAGGTTGGAAGCTATTGGAATATCAAAAATACCCCTCACTTATTAAAAGTCATCATTTAAGTTGTGAGGATATTTGTGTAAAGACACCTCCCTTTCACCCAACCGATTGGAAGAGCCACCATTACACTCAAAACTCTCAAAATCTTTTCACCTTCCATAGCCGAAACACTCAATCTTCATCTCTTTCAAAATCTTCAATTCCTCAATCTCCAAAAATACCAAGCACATTATGGCTACCATTGGAGATTCAAGCTCTCAACCGAATGAAGAACACACTACACAACTCAACCTCACGAAGCTAGTAGTTGGAATCAAGGCTGGAGGAAGTTTTGACCCTCAAGGATTTCTAAAAGAAGCCGAGAACTCTCATCTTGCACAAAGAATCATCCATGCACTTCAACAAAGTAATCTCATGAGGTTATGTTCTTATCCATACTCAGGATTTTATGATGAAGATGTAGCTAATTTTTATATGAATGCCAAGGTTGTTGGATGGACCATTGAGTCCACCGTGAATGGAACTCTCATCACCATTGATGAACAAGAGTTGCACACAACCTTTGGATTGCCTATATCTAGTCCAGAACAACCACTGTTGGACTTAGATGTTCACACATATGATCACACGGAAATTTGGACAGAAATTCAGAATGAGAATGCTTCCCTCAAACCAAATCATTCCGGTCAAAAATCTGATTTGAAGCATGAGTATGAGATGCTAGTTAGAATTCTCTATAAATGTGTATTGTGCAAATTGAATAGTATGGAGGATATATCACCCGTGAGAATTGAATATTTGCATGCTGTGATGAATGGAGTTAGGGGTGACTGGAGTAAACTTATCTTGAGCAGGATTGCACATTTTGTGAAAGGTGCGAAAATTAGGAATGGGAAGTTCAACCGCATCCTATGGTTCGGTTTGCTTATTGGTGAAATTATAAAAATGAAAGGGTTACCAATGAGATCAAGATAGCCTTTTGGAAGCAACCGGATACTGTTTAAGGATCATGAGGAATCAACTGATTTGAGCTCCAAGAGAAAAAGGAAACCGAGAGGCATTCCTGCTAGGAAAATGCCAGTTGTAGAAATTCTTGGTTTATCCTCTCAATCCTCAACTCAATCCCATGAAAACCCTACCTCAAGCCAAAATCCAAACACAAGTCAAAATCCTACCTCAAGCCAAAATCCAAATACAAGCCAAAATCCAAACACAAGCCAAAATCCAACCATAAGTCACAATCCCAATACAAGCCAAAGTTTCATAAATCCTTTTTCCCAAATTGCCGAACTGGAAACAATGTTGAATGAGGAGATTCATCAAGTTGATGGACTTGATTTGGTGTTGGTGAGTGAATACCGAAGAGTCCTAAATTGGAGAAAATGGAGACTTGGTTCCTATCAAGATTTGATGACAAAAGGACCGAGTATGCAAGAAGAAAAATTATTTTCCTTGAATTGGATTGGTAATTTTGATGTTGGCCATGCAACTTTGATGTCTACGGTGAATGGAATATTTGTGAATAAATTGAAAGCTAAGTTGGCCGAAGCTACTGTTGATGTCACAGTCCAAGGAGATATGCCTACCGAAGATGACTTCCTAGTTGATATTGATGAATTTGTCACAAGGAATGTAGAAGAAGAAAATGTCACATGTGGTGCACATTTAATGGACAGTGGTTTATATTATGTGAGTGTTTTGAATTTCACTGAAATAAGTCAAGATCAAAATGCCATGCAAGCTAGGCAACACACGGAGGAAATTCAATCCATTCATGCAGAAAGTGGACAAAGTAACACGCACGTGTTACACACACCGGAAAGAGAAGGATATCAAGTGGAAAATCAAGCACAATCTCACATGCTTGAAGTCAATTCTGGTCAAGAAGGAGCAAGGTGTGTTCCCACAACCCGAGAAGAGCAAGACATTGATGGCACAACCTCAAAGGAAAAACTGAAAATCTGGAGAAAGTTGTACTAAGCCTTGTTGACCGAATGGAAAGCATGTTTCAAGGAATCTACACTCATGTGGATCATGTTGTCAATACTCAAGGTGGAAAATTCGAAACATCTTTTGATGAAAATCGGAGGAGTCAACAACATTTGATCGACACCCACCAAGCACTTGAGAGACAAGTTGGAGGATTGAATGCAAATGTCAAGGGGCAACTCAATGAATTCTACATCCAACTCTCTCAAATCCTCAAGAATTCTGGAAAGGCAAATGAAGCAATTGTCGTGAGTCAAAGCCAAGGAATTCTCAATGTTGTTCATCAACATGAGAAGCAGATTAGTGATGTCCACACGGATCTCATCTCTGTCAACACCAAAGTGGGCTGCCTTCGGGGATCATATGAAAATATTTCCGAATCTATTTCATCTCTTTGTGAATCGGTTCATACACTCCTTGATTACGCCAAAAAGGGGGAAGAGAGATTCAGTCATTTGGAAGGCATGCTTGAGATGATGATGACTGCCATGGCCACCCGGAATGTTGGTACAAGCAGTAGTAAAGGTGGAGGAGGCAGATCTGCTGGCAGAAATATTTCTAGAAGAGGAGGATTGGAATATTGGTTCGGTGGTGGTGAAGCTGGCAGTCCAGGAGGATCAAGCAGCGCAAATACCACTAACCGTTCTTTTCGTGACATTGTTTGTGCAGGAGGAAATATTGAGCAAATTAATTGGTATAACCGTGCAGCTCTATATTTGGAATCCACACCAAGAGATGGAAGAGTTGAAATGCCAAAGTTGGTGACTTTGAATGATCTACCAAAGGGTATGAAGAAGAGTGGTCTAAGTGATCAAAATTTATGGGTTTCAAACGAGAATTTCAGAAGAATCCAAAGCTATGCTAGAGCTTTGATGATCATGGTTCTAAAGGACTATATCAAGGTCAATGATGCCGAGCTACAAAATGGAAGAAGCCTAGAAGAATGCATCATATGGTATGAAGAAGGTATACTGCCCGGGAACAACATCATCGAAGCATTCAACTATTATTCAGTTGGGCAGGTATGCAACAATTATGCCATTAGTGACAATTTCATTGATGTTCAAAATCATATAAATCATGTGCTTAAAGAGAGGAGAAACAAAGTCATTAGATGATTTGTATGATTGTCACATTTATTTTTGTATGGTCCACGAGAAACATGAACCCATGAACAATTTGGAACAATTTGGAATGATTCGAATTATCTGTTTATGATGCTACTAGTTTTCCTTGTTATTTATTTATTTGTCTTGAAAGGTAACATTTTTTAGCTTAGATTGTATCAAATCGCATAAATTGGAAGAATGCAAAAATTCATTATTATTAAAATCCAAAAATGCGAATAGGAATTTTAGTTGCTAAAAATACCTTTCATAGAGTCAAAATCAAATGTTAAACTCGTCTTGGCTATGTCTAAGTTAATAAAATCTTGTGAAAAATAATTGTTTTTAAAAGACAAGCCAAATGACTGAGTATAGGTTTTGGCGTCACCAAAAAGGGGGAAAATTGATAGGAATATTTTTTTGTAAGTTTTGATGAGCCAAATGTACTTTAGATCCCCTTAATTTTTAGGTCTTTTAGTACAAGCATCATAAATCAGAATATCGAGTCAAACTTCTCGAGCTTAAATATTGAATCCTTCTAAGCAAGTTTGACGTGTTGCATGTAACATTCATCACACAATCGACGTGATACGATATTTATTTACTATCTTGAATATTGTTATTATATATTGAGTGAATCATCTCCTTTATATATTCAAGATCCCTCTGTCACTTTATTCATCTTACATGCGTATTTAATTCATTAATTGGGCATAACTCTTTACATACTACCTTTTCCGCTGTGCAGTTTAAACTTACTCTATTTACTTGCTACTTAGAGTTGAAGTTACCAAAGAGTTATTTAAATTGTGAAAAAGTTTAGAAAGTCTACTCACCCCCCCCCCCCCCCTCTAGACTTTCTACCACCCTATCGGGACCAACAATTGGTATCAGAGCAGTTGTCTATTTGAGTCAATCTTAACTGCTAGACAGATCTCGAAAAATCAAGATGATGAAAAGAGATATGGCTCTTGCCCAAAATTTATTATTTTCCTTAGAAAAATTTGATGATTGGAAAATTCGCATGCAGATACATTTATCCGCATTACATGATGAAATGTGGGAAGTGGTTACAAGTGGTCCTATTGAGATTTTTGCAAGTAAACACCTCATCCGTACAAACAAGTAACACTCCACAATACATTCCAAAACCGAAAGCGGAATGGTCTATTCACCCCCCCCCCCCCTCTAGACTTTCTACCACCCTATTGGGACCAACAAGAGTGTCACTGTTCGTGGTGCTAAAGAAAGAGTAAAGAGCACATTGGTGCCAAGGCCTCAAGGGTTCAAGGACCAACAAGGAAATAAGATGACTCGTAAAGTCACCGAGTCATTCCGCAACGAGATTAGGAAACCAACTGCACTTCAAGAAGAAGAAGAGCATGCAAAGGCGCCTTCACCATTAAAAGTAACACAAAAGGGACAGCAAGCCGAACTCCAGGTAGGACATGAAGTCTTGCTAAGAATTTCATTCACTAAAGAAGATATGAAATTCAATAAGGAGAAAAAGTCAACCCGAAGTTTATTGACTCCCAAGAGACTTTGGGAAGAATTTGGAAGTGCGCCCTAGAAGATTGGCTTTGTTGACCAAACTTGGTCAAGACCTTGGGTGCATTAGAGAAGTAAGTGTTGAATCATCGCGGGAGATTCCCTCAAGATAGGAAAGAATGATAAGACTTTAGCTTGGGAAGCAAGGTCTGACAAGGATCTTAAAGTCAAGCAGTGCCTGTTGGGTAATAAGGTGGAAAATCCCAAAATAATAATAATCCTACGGAAAGATTAATATTATATGGGAAAACAGAAAAACTGGGAAGGAAAAGGTTGAGTGTTTGGGTATAGGTTTAGCACGAGTTCGAACACAAAGTTCTTTTCCTTAAAACCTTATTTGCTACCTCCCACAAGTGCTAGGAGCGTTGTAGCCTAGGTTTCCCAGTATAAAACGTGCTTCGATTCTTTGTTTAAGCACCTAAACAAAGAACCCAACAAACAAAGCAAAGCTGGAACACAGATTGGCGAAAGAAGAGAGTAGAAGCAGAGTTTTGAGAGGATAAAGCTACTGGAATTCCTTTGTTTCTCTACTGTGTAAAAAGCTACTGCTCTACCTCTCTTTATATAGGGATGTTGGAGTGCTAGCATTCAACATGGCCATTGAATTGGTATTAAAACCAATTGTGTAACACCTGTAACAGCCACCCACTAAGTAGGATTAAACTCAGATATAAAATTGGAATTGAAACAGTATTAATTCCGTAATAGATGAGTGTAATCTGTACAACGGGCTGAACTTTCGGGTTTCAGACCGTTGGGGTGCAGGTGCACCACAGCCTCTCTTGCTCTCTGTAGCACGAGAGTACCACCAAGTGACTATACCAATTGGAAAATGATATCGAAGTTTGGCATAACTTAGCCCGCAAGGCCAGCCAATTTCCGGACGACATTCGTGCCCGCAGGTGCTGGCGCACGCGAGCTCGGGCTTGAATCAAGCCTTTTCGATCTCTTCTGGTTGGATTTTGAAGCGACCCTCACTTCTCTCTCACATAGGTGATTCTTTCTCGAGTATCCCGCATACTCACATATGTCAATCGACATTCGAATCACTAAAGCATTTAACATGCTAACCTTGTGCGGGAGCCACTGTTTCTAACGAGGAGTGGTAGGGAATCTGAGACCCCCACAGTGACACGCTCCGTTCCATAATTTAGTTGTCCCATTGAACCTAGGTGCCAGCTAGGTTGGGTGTCCACTATAGAACTTTATACCAAGGGCTTTAGACCCATTCCTCGTCTCAACTTCTCCACAGCTACTCTACATAACCCTTTGGTTAGCAGATCCGCTATATTGTCTATTGACTTTACGTAGTCAATCGAGACAACACCAGTTGTGAGAAGTTGTCTAATGGTATTATGTCTACGACGCACATGTCTAGACTTACCATTATACATATGATTCTGTACTGTTCCAATTGCGGCTTGACTATCACAATGCACACACATTGGAGGTACATGTCTTTCCCAATTAGGAATATCCTCTAAAAAATGGCGTAGCCATTCAGCCTCTTCACAACATTTGTCCAAGGCTATCAGCTCAGATTCCATCGTGGATCTAGCTATCACGGTTTGTTTAGAGGATTTCCATGCAATGGCTGCACCGACTAGTGTAAACACGTAGCCACTCGTGGACTTGGAGTCCTTAATATCATATATCCAGCTAGCGCCGCTATACCCTTCAAGTATAGCAGGATATCTCCCATAGTGCAGTCCAAGGTCTCGAGTATACCTTAAGTATCTCAAAACCTTCACTATTGCCGTCCAGTGCATGGCACCTGGGTTACTCGTATATCTACTGAGTTTACTAACCGCAAAGGCAATATCCGGCCTAGTACAGCTCATTAGATACATCAAACTACCAATAACCCGAGCATATTCTACTTGAGAAATACACTCCCCGTGGTTCTTGGTTAGATGAACGCTTTGATCTAATGGCATCCTAGTCTTTTGCTGATTATCCTTGTTAAATTTTTCAAGGATTTTATCAATATAATGTGATTGGCTCAACACGAGACCATCAGGTCTTCTAATGATTCTAATCCCGATGATTAAATCAGCCAAACCCATATCCTTCATGTCAAATCTCGCATTTAACATGTTTTTGGTAGACTTGATCATCCGACCGTTACTACCAATGATGAGCATGTCATCTACATATAAACAAAGAATGACATAGCCGTCTATCGTTTCCTTAACGTAGACACATTTGTCACTTTCGTCTATTTTAAACCCATTAGTTAACATCGCATGGTCAAACTTCTCGTGCCATTGCTTAGGCGCTTGTTTTAAACCATATAGCGATTTAACCAACTTACGCACTTTCCTTTCTTGGCCCGGAACCACGACCTCTTCGGGTTGTTCCATATAGATTTCCTCATCTAATTCACCATTTAGGAAAGCGGTCTTAACGTCCATTTGATGAACTTCCAAATTCCGCAACGCGGCTATAGCAAGTATCATTCTAATGGAGTTTATTCTCGTCACGGGAGAATACGTGTCGAAGTAATCAAGGCCCTCACGTTGCCTGTAACCTTGATTACAAGCCTAGCCTTATATTTCTCGATGGAACCATCGGGTTTCATCTTCCTTTTAAAGACCCACTTCGATCCTAAGGGTTTACTACCCGGAGGAAGATCAACAAGTTCCCAAGTGTGATTCTGTAAAATAGAATCCACTTCGCTTTTAATAGCCTCTTTCCACATTGGTCCTTCTGTAGAAGTCACGGCTTCTACATACGTTCGAGGCTCGTTTTCTATCAAACAAGATAGAAAATCGGGTTCATTTTCTAATAAACAAGTTAGAGTACTCGAATCGTACTCCAACAAGTAAGTTAGAAAATCAGGACCAAATGATTTTCCAACTCTTGCCCGCTTACTGCGTCTCGGCTCGAGCTCGGGTTCTCTCTCGGATTCCCCACTATCATTATCCATAGCTCCGTCAAACGTTCGTTTTGACGTACTCGGTCCCTTGTTGGACCTACAAGGAAATACATTTTCAAAGAAAGATGCATTCCTTGATTCTATTATCGTGTTCTCGTGTACGTCCGGATTATGGGACTCGTGTACTAAGAACCGATAAGCACTACTATTATGTGCATAGCCAATGAAGATACAATCCACCGTCTTAGGACCTATCTTTACTTTCTTAGGTGTTGGCACCAAAACTTTGGCAAGACACCCCCACACTTTCAGGTACTGGTAGGAAGGTTTCCTACCGTTCCACAACTCATAAGGAGTCTTATCAAGCTTCTTGTGGGGTACCTTATTTAAAAGGTAATTACTTGTCAAAATAGCCTCACCCCACGCATCTTGAGGTAGGCCCGAACTTATGAGCATCGCATTCATCATATCTTTCAATGTACGATTCTTTCGTTCGGCAACACCGTTCGATTGAGGTGAGTAAGGTGAAGTACGCTCGTGTATTATACCTACACTTGCACAGAAGTCACCAATAGGTGCTTCGTACTCACCACCTCTATCGCTTCTAACTTTCTTAATCTTACGATTAAGTTGGTTTTCAACTTCATTCTTATAAAGAATGAATTTTTCCAAGGCTTCGTCTTTGCTTTTAAGCAAATACACATAGCAATAACGTGTGCTATCATCGATAAACGTGATAAAATATTTATTACCACCTCTTGTTTGTATCAATCTAAAATCGCAAAAATCACTATGGATTCATTCTAGTGGTTCAGTTTCCCTTTCAACCGATTTGAAAGGTACTTTCGTTAATTTGGCCTCAACACAAATTTCACATTTGTTATTTGTGTTAAATTGAAAATTAGGAATATGGTCCATGTTAATTAATCTACGTATAGAATTATAATTAACGTGACCTAGTCTACCATGCCACAAATTGGAAGACTCAAGCAAGTAAACGGAAGTAACTTTGCTCTTATTCATGATAATAGGCATTACATTGAGCTTAAAAAGCCCATCAGTTACATAACCTTTGCCTACAAACATTCCTAACTTAGACAAAACAACCTTGTCTGAATCGAACACCATGTGAAAGCCATGCTTGTTCAACAGAGAGCCAGACACCAGATTCTTCCTCAGCTCCGGAACATACAGTACGTTGTTCAACGTTAGTTCCTTCTCGGAAGTCATCTTCAGAACCACCTTGACCATGTCTTCCACAGCAGACTGAGCAGAGTTTCCCATCCAAACCTTCTTGCCCTCAACGGTCTCAAAGGTGTTGAACATTTCTCGGTTCCAACACAAGTGCCTTGTTGTACCAGTATCGATGAACCACTCTCGTGGGTTAGAGTCCACGAGGTTCACCTCGGTCAGGCTAATCTCGACCTCCTTCTGACTGTTTTCCTCAACCATGTTGGCTTCAGAACTCTTGTTCTTCTTCTTTTGAACTTTGCATTCAGAGGACTTGTGGCCAGACTTGCCACAATTGAAGCATTTTCCATGAAATTTCTTCTTGGAAATGCCTCCTTTTGGACCTAGCTTTTGCTTGTCCCTCTTGTTCTTCTTGGAGCCTTTAACATGCTCCACAACATTGGCTTTAGCGCCAACAGTGACAGAATTTCTGCCATCATTCGTCCTGTTCCCCTCCTCAATTCGGAGTCGCTGGATCAGGTCCTCCAGGTTCATTTCCTTTCGCTTATGCTTAAGGTAATTCTTGAAGTCCTTCCACCCTGGAGGCAGCAAGTGGATAACAGATCCCACTAGGAAGGCTTCACTCAACGTCATGCCCTAGTCACGGATTTCATCAAAGATTAGTTGTAAATCTTCAACCTGACTTAGCACGGTTTTGGAATCAACCATTTTGAAGTCAAGGAATTGGCCAACCACAAATTTCTTTGCGCCGGCATCCTCACTTCGGTATTTATGATCCAAGGCTTCCCATAGCACTTTCGCTGTGCCAATCTTGCGATATACATCATATAACGCATCACATAATCCGTTCAGGATGTAGTTTCGGCATAGGAAGTCCGAATCCTTCCAATAGCCAACTGCCATCACGGATTGGGCATCCTGTTCCCTTAGTTCGGGAACCTTCTCAATCAAGAATCTCGCCAAGCCGAGAGTTGCCAGGTAGAACAACATTTTTTGTTGCCACCTCTTGAAGTTTGAACCAATAGCGGTGAACTTCTCCGGTCTTTCGGCCGAACCACTCGGTACCGTAGGTACCCGAGTCATGGGAATATATCCCTCGGTGGTCCTACTATCTTGTGAACCAACGTTCACTGGTGTAGCTTGGGAATTAGCAACATTATTGCCATTCCCACCATTGTTGTTCTCAACAACATTCTCCTCCCAGGATAAAACGTGGTTCGATTCTTTGTTTAAGCACCTAAATAAAGAACTCGGCAAACAAAGCAAAGCTGGAACACAGATTAGCTAAAGAAGAGAGTAGAAGCAGAGTTTTGAGAGGATAAAGCTACTGGAATTCCTTTGTTTCTCTACTGTGTAAAAAGCTACTGCTCTACCTCTCTTTATATAGGGATGTTGGAGTGCTAGCATTCAACATGGCCATTGAATTGGTATTAAAACCAATTGTGTAACACCTATAATAGCCACCCACTAAGTACGATTAAACTCAGATTTAAAAATTGGAATTAAAACAGTATTAATTTCGTAACAGATGAGTGTAATCTGTACAACGGGCTGAACTTTCGGGTTTCAGGTTCACACGAGAGCACACGGATCAAGCAACACGAGAGTGCACCTCTCGTGGTCACAGATGCACGAGGGTTGTGCTCTCGGTGCACCACAACCGAACCAAGTGACTATACCAGGTGCCGGCGCACGCGAGCTCGGGCTTGAATCAAGCCTTTTCGATCTCCTCTAGTTAGATTTTGATTTGCACCCCCCGCGCGAGAGAGCCTCTATGCTATACAATTCTACAAGCTTCAAAAGAGCTCATGTATATAAGGGGGGCAAATCTTGTTTCCAAACCAATGTGGGACAAAGTCCTCTATTTTCCTTCATTTCCCAACTCAAATGGGTCTACTTTGAGAATCAATATCTCATTCACCCATTATCCGTTTTGAGCGTACAATATATCAATCTCTTCGTCTCACTACGAAGAACCCGAATCCACTTTGACCCGACCCAAATCGGAAGTGGACCCCATTGATAATTCTACCACAAAATAGCCACTTAATATGCCATTTTAAGCTAATTTTTCCAACAGTGCCAACACCAAAGAAAAAGGATCATCAGTTCGTTGATACGTCGTGATCAAAGCATCGAACCAGAATAGTCACTTGAGATCGAGAACCCTGAACCCATCCTAGCCGAATTCCTTTCCTTCCCTTTGACAATCGAACCCCGTCTTATTACAAAACCCTTTCTACCCTTCAAACCTCATTCTTGATTCCCCATTTTAACGATTCCATACAAGGTAGCAACCTCACTTCCTAAGTTTCAACTTTGAAAACATTGATCCTAATTTCTAAATTCACTTTGTCCTCAAGTTTGAAACCCGAACAGCCCACTCTCTTTATCCGATCATTACTAAAAAAAATGGTATACATAGATATATAATTATATATTTTCTCCCGTAAAATACTTTCTCTTTATGACCACCGTACTAGTGTTGACTCGTTATCCCCGTAAAGATTTCTAAGCTTCGGGGACGAAGCTTCTTGTGAGGGGGGGGGGAGGGTGTAACACCCCGTGTTACGGACTTTAATCCCGGATTAATTACTTAATTAATTCCGTTAATAATAATTAAAAAGGATTTAATTTGGTTAGGATTCCCACTAATTAATTAATGTGATCCACCATGGACCGTGGACCCTTGCCTAAACTAGAGTCTTAAGCCTATTAGGAATAAAGATAGTATACCTTTTTCTAGTCAGATTCTAATTAGGAATCCTAGACCTATATATCTGTTAGGGATAAAGAAAGTAGGCATTTACTATTCAAATTCTGATTAGGATTCTTGGTTCTATAAATAAGGGGTTAGAAAGCAATTAGAACCCTTACCACCCATAGTTATATTACATGAAATTATTCCCAGGGATTCCCCACCACCAAGCCTATGGAGATCAATCGGATGGAAATCTTAGGGAAGAACCTTAATAGCCAAGGAAGGATTAATTAAGGCTAAGAGGTAACCCATGTCTTGACAAAACCTATTTTCCTTGCTATATCTTATTCATTGGCTCCTTTGATATATGATTATGTGCTTGAGTCTTCATAGAGCCTTGCCTAGGGTTTATATTGTGTTTATATGATAATCTTGATGTTCTTGATACTATGATTAATTATATGAACGATCTCGTATTTTGATTGTGTCTAGAGCCCTAGGATTAAAGCGTGGAATTCGTATCATGATGTTCTTGGTTTATTTGGATGGGGTTATGCATGATCGGGTGTTGAGTCTAGTCTAGGACTTGTGTTTAGGACTTTGCATATAGATTTCTTAATATTCTTGTGATCCCAGATGTCCCTGGATCGTTATATGATTTATGTTGAGTCTTAGCATGTTTAGGAATCGTGTTAGGGTGTATTTGGTGTGATTCTTGGTTTAATTCCGTTAATTGAATACGTGGTGTTGTCATTATATGGTTGAATGTGTTTTGGACATGGTTTCGGGTTCCACGAGGGATCCCGGGACCATAAAGTTCCCTGTGTATCAGTAGGGGGTAGGTGGGGGACTATCCTCCCACCACCTACCCGCTGTCCACCTCTACTGTTCCAGCGGGCAGTGGACTGCTCGCCGGCCACCCGCTGGAATAGTACCCGCTGCCGGCGGGTGGTTAGCGGGTGGTCCTCCACCCGCGACCTACCCACTGGAATCCCGGCGTGGTTCGTGGTGTTTTTCCCCGTTTGATGTTTCCCCGTGTCCCGTTGTACCCCTTTTGTCGTATGTGAGTCTAGTTTGATGTATCGGGTACCGTTCTTAGGATAAAAGAGTCTTGTGTATTGCATGCTAGTTGAATTGGTATCCCATTGGCCTAGGAGGAAGGTGTATGATCCCGTAGGAGTGTCATGGGTGGGTTAACATAGTTGTTACATATGAGTTATGTAGGGTTAAGTGTTCCCCGATGATTCCCCCTCGTTATGTGTTAATGTTAGTTGCATGTTGTTTGGCTTCTATGTTGTTGTGCATGATAACCCAATTGGTTGCGATCAATTGGCTATAATGACTATCTGGTTGGTTGAGAACAACCAGGTATTAACCAGACCGATTGCGATCGGTCGGCTATACAGGCAGTTGGATTGGTTGAGAACAATCGGCTGTTATATATATAGGGTTGCGGTCCATAATCTGGTTGCGATCAGACATACATGACAATAGGGCTGCGGTCCATAGTTTGGTTTCGATCAACGTTTATGATACAAATGAGATGCGGTTCATTGATTGGTTGCGATCAATCTCCTTGTGCTGCGGTACAAGTTAAAGTGTTGCAGGGCCATGTCAGAGCTATATGCACTGACCCACATGTATGGGCATGTAAATGGTCCTGCGGTACCACCATATGTGTGTACACCAATACGTGTCTTATTGTTGATTGTTTGAATGTAATGATGACTGGATATTGATATGATTGGTATTGTGTAGCCTTGTGATCTTAGGATGCATGCTAGAATCTTTATGTTTATGTTTAATTATATTGAATGCATCTGTCATTGCTTGATTGAGTCTGTCCTCGGATTTAAATTAGAGTTTCGTAAGTATATATGTATTCTAGTTTCAAAATGAGTTTCTTATATCTAACTATATTGTACTTAACGCGTTGGAGTGGGTTACCAGCATTATTCGCTGGCGGTTGTTATACCGAATGCTTTTCAGGGACAGTGAGTAGCTTCGAAGCGCGCTAGTGGATTCGTGGACTTAGTTTAAATAGTTCTAGTCTGGATGGGATGGCCTGCGTGCCTTGATTTGTATTTGGGTATTAGTTATGGTTTATGATTTGTTAGTTAGTTTAGCCTGTGCATCTGAGTTCTCCAGCTCAGATGTGGCATAGCACCCCAACTACCATGTCTAGTTTATGCTCTGTTTGGGAATTAATAAGAGATTAGCCTTTATTTTATAGGTTTTAAATATCTTGAAATTTAGGGGTGTTACATCTATACTATTGGCATATTGCACCTACCGTATGACTTTACATTATTGCATAGTATATGATGTTGACTATTTGAGAAGTGAAGCATGTTACATTATTTGTACGTATTTGTATGATAGTATGATTCTTACTTGGTACTTATACCATTTGTCTATTATTGATCTTGAAAGTGTGTTGATATGGCATATGTTGATGAGTATATCTACTTATATGTATAGTATCGTTACTTGGATTATTGCTGGTTTATCCTATTACCTTTGTGTATACTCGTTGTAATTGAATGTCAACCATTTTTTTCCAAAATCTATATCTATAGTTATGTTACAGGGTTGAGTGGTTTATACTTAGCATTTTATGCTAACGGGTTTATTTTTCCTATGTGATTTTAACCCCTTTCAGGTGATCTTGATGCATGATGAGAGCTCGCATAGATAGTTGTAGTGTGTGTAGCTCTAGGGCTTAGATGTTGTTAGCTCTAGTTATCCCTCTCTTTTTGGATGTAGCTTGACTACTTATTTTGTTGGTGTTTGGACATTGGGGATTGCATATCCCCTTATTTTGATGTTGTGAGCTTTTGACTCTGATTAGTTTGTTAGTTGTTTAGCCTGTGCAGTTACTCGTGGGTAAGTAACTGTGGCGGTGACACTTCCTATTTCTTTTGTTAGTTTTGACTTTGGACTTATATATATCCTACTTAGTCTTTATTTCCGCTGTTTATGCCTATTTAGACTGTTTATTCAATGTTCTTAAGTTAAGAAAAGGGGGTGTTACACTAGGTCTTCAAAGTAGCCCAACTCCCGGTCTATGAGAAGGTCTACCGGGGCTACTGACGAAGGACCTTGGGCGGACGGCGGCAAACAAGTGGTGGCCGAAGGGTTAGAAGTTTGACCTATTACCTTTGTGTATACTCGTTGTAATTGAATGTCAACCATTTTTTTCCAAAATCTATATCTATAGTTATGTTACAGGGTTGAGTGGTTTATACTTAGCATTTTATGCTAACGGGTTTATTTTTCCTATGTGATTTTAACCCCTTTCAGGTGATCTTGATGCATGATGAGAGCTCGCATAGATATTTGTAGTGTGTGTAGCTCTAGGGCTTAGATGTTGTTAGCTCTAGTTATCCCTCTCTTTTTGGATGTAGCTTGACTACTTATTTTGTTGGTGTTTGGACATTGGGGATTGCATATCCCCTTATTTTGATGTTGTGAGCTTTTGACTCTGATTAGTTTGTTAGTTGTTTAGCCTGTGCAGTTACTTGTAGGTAAGTAACTGTGGCGGTGACACTTCCTATTTCTTTTGTTAGTTTTGACTTTGGACTTATATATATCCTACTTAGTCTTTATTTCCGCTGTTTATGCCTATTTAGACTGTTTATTCAATGTTCTTAAGTTAAGAAAAGGGGGTGTTACACTAGGTCTTCAAAGTAGCCCAACTCCCGGTCTATGAGAAGGTCTACCAGGGCTACTGACGAAGGACCTTGGGCGGACGGCGGCAAACAAGTGGTGGCCGAAGGGTTAGAAGTTTGACCTTAACGGTTACCGGCGGCGGAGGAGGACGGAGGTTGACAAGAAGACATAGCGAAAGAAGGAAAGGAAATAAGGGAAAGAAGAAATAAAGGGACTGACCTTAAAAAATCGACGGCTGGAAGAGACGATGGAACTGACTCGGAGAGACAAGAACGCCGGTCGCTGGAGAGGGATAGATTTGGGGTTGTGAAGGAAGGAGTGCACCAGAGATTTGGGGTTGTGAAGGAAGGAGTGCACCAGAGATTTGGGTGAGGAGAATGATGAGTGCGGAAGAAGAATGAGGGGAGAATGTCATTGGTATTTATCACTGTTGCAAAAATCGGTCTAGGCGTCCGCCAAGGCCCGCCTAGGCGCTAGGACCCCCTAGACCATGGTGATTTCCCCCCTAGGCGACCAGCCGCCTAGGCGTCCGCCTAGTGCCTAACTTAACTGAGTTAACTCGTCCATTTCGGTTGAAATAACCTGGTCAGCTCGGCCTTGCCAAATTTTTTTCATTATATCTACTATACTAATAAGAGGCCAAGAGAGTTAGGCCTATAATGGGTAGAAAAAATGGCGGTTAAATTTTTTAATCAAATGAATGGCTCAGATTGATCAGATTTTAATTTTTTCCTTAAGATTTCCTAATTTATCCTTAATGAATATGATTTTCCGTTAACTTTTCCGTTAAATATTATCTTTTCCGTTAATTTCTGTTAGTTCACCGTTAACTTACTCATTGATTTCAATAAGAAAGGTCTTAGGTTCGAACCTCATCCCAATCAAAGTTGACATAATTAGTACTCTATTTTACTCTTATTAAATTAAATACTCCGTAATAATTTAGTAGCTACAACAAAAAATAATACCATTCTTTAATTTAGAATTATGTGTCTACAATGTCTTTATTCAAAAAAAATTATTCATTATCTATAAATTAAATAACAAAAAATAATTTCATTAGTTATATTGTATTTATTTTTCTCCAATATAAAAAATCTTTACATTCAAATTCATCAATTGATTGTATTCGCTACATTGTCCCTACAATGCTTTATTTAAAAAAAAAATTATTCATTATCAATAAATTAATTAAGAGAAATAATTTTATTAGTTATATTGTCTTTATATTTCTCCAATGTAAAAATTCTTTACATTCAAATTCATCAATTGATTATATTCAATGCATTGTCTATTATCTTTTTTGTGCACTATTTTTTAATTAAAGATCAAAGTTATAATACAAAATAATGTTACATATTTATTTACCAAGTATTTTATTAATACCATGAAAAAATTAAAAAAATATAATTAATAAAGCCAATCATATTAACTACTTTGAGGGATTTGTTGACAAAGAGAGTATTCAAATCACACAACAAATTGAAGTGAGAACTACCTTGCAATGTCCTTGTTTGACAGTCAGCAGTTAGCGGTTAGCGTTAGCATTAGCGGATTATATTAGCGAATTTGACTAGCGAATTATATCAATGGTTGGTAAAAATATATTTGAAAAAATTAGTTGTTTAGATTAACATGTAAAATGAGCTAAGAGTATAATAATAATAATAATAATAATAATAATAATAATAATAATAATAATAATAATAATAATAATAATAATAATAATAATAATAATTGTTTTAAAAAATAAAAAATAAAAAATATAATTAAGTCAATCATATTAATTACTTGGGAGATTTATTGACAACAAGAGTATTCAAATCACACAACAAATTGAAATGGAAAACTATCTCGCATATGTCCTTGTTTGGAAATCATCAATTAGCTCTTCAATATTAGTGTATATTTAATATTTTATGCCCTAATTTTTATTTGCTCTCCCTTATGTCCCGTATTTGGTTTCAACCATACCTATACAATTATTTTATTGACAATTATAATCAATCTTGACTATATTATCTTGCATTTGTAATCTTAGAATTGTCTATTTAAATACGCAAATTTAACATTCAATTATGAACAATTCCAATATAATCTTGTCTTGATATACTTTAAAGTACTTATTTAAAAAAAAAAAAAAAAAAAAATTGGGCATTATCCCAATCGTGCAATGCGCGTAAAAAACTAGTGTATACATATATATATATATATATATATATATATATATATATATATATATATATATATATATATATATATATATATATATATATATATATATATTTTTTTTTTTTTTTTTTTTTTTTTTTTTTTTTTTTGGTTCCTGTGAGATCAGGTCTTCCCGTGCGGTCAGTGCGGCATACACCATTAGATATGTATAAATGCATCATACAGTGTTCGAAAATACATCAGAATGAAATGCCAAAAAATACACCACACAAAAAAAAATACACCACACATAATGATGTGTTATGATGTGTTTACGAACACTGTGTGGTGCATTTATGCATACCTAATGGTGTATGCCGCACTGACCGGACGGGAAGACCTGACCTCACAGGAACCTGACCCTATATATATATATATATATGGTAGAGTTCCATTGAAAACATGGGCTTAAGTGAGAACATGAGAATACATCATGTGCATCCATCTAATATTTTTTAATGGTATAGATTAGATTAAGTGTGTGCGAACGCGCATTAAATGTGTGCAAACACGCTTAACCGCGTTTGCACACATTTAATGCGCGTTCGCACACACTAAATCTAATTTAGACCACTAAAAAATATTTGATGGATACACACGATTTGTTCTCACGTTCTCACCTAAGCAGGTGTTTTCATATGATCTTATATATATATATATATATATATATATATATATATATATATATATATATATATATATATATATATATATATATATATATATATACACACACACACACACACCCGTTGACTAGTTTGATACTTTGAATCTTTGGATGATTGAAGTATTTGAGTATTTTTAATTTTTAATATTGTTTTGATGTTATGACTTTTGAATTATCATTATTTCATTTATTTGGATGTGTTATTTGATTGAATGTTGAAAACAGCCTCATTAAAATTGTCAAATTGCAAGTCTGCCACTGTTTTTTTGGCGTCCGCCTAGATTCCGCAAAGGCACTGCCTAGGCGCCCGACTAGCGCCTAGCGTCTACTGCAACCATGGTATTTATAGATTTGTCCGGCTGGCCAGATCGCGCCACGTGTCCTCGATCAAACGATTCGGGAACAGATATATCATTAGATCATTTGACAATATATATCATTATATGGCTCTAAAATTTCATTTCATTTTATTTGTCACGCACAGTAGTTTCGTTATAGCAATACTACAATATTACTCCCTTTGTCCCGAATTATGTGTCTTATTTACTTTTGGCACGCATTTTAAGACAATAAAAAAAACTCTGTCACTTTACATTTTTACCCTCAAACACCTTGACAACTTTTCACTTTCCCATCACATCTATTCATTTCTTCACCTTTCTTCAGTAAAGAATTTCTTCATCTCATCTCTACATTTCTTCATCTTTCTTCAATAAACAATTTCTTTATCTTCATATAAAATACTGGTACTACTCTATATACTAGAATATGTTAGACTAAAATATCACATGCATCATAAATATGTGATTACAGGATCGACTAACCTCCAGCCATAGCTCTTTACACGGTTGCACGATCCGGACTGCTGCAGAGGGAGGTAACGAGTATTTTGTCTCTCACTTTACTCAGCTCTCTCTAGATGGTGTATGAGGTATGTCATGTGAGCAGTGAGAGGACTAGTGACCTTATATAACCACTGGTCATCATTGTGGTTGATTGTCTTTAGGTCTCCTAAACCCTAACCAGACTCCTAATCATAATGGTAGTCTAGTTATTAGGTTATTAGTGTTGCACCACATATCAAATACTGAATATTATCATAACTTATCCTAATGTTATAATAATAGTAACGGATAAACGTTACATTCTCCCACTTAGTGCAAGCACTACCACTCAATAACAGAAATACACCAACCATAATGATATGTTCTCATTAGCACGAGTAGTATCCATTATGATCAAATGCAAACTACCATTGGGCACTTAATTAGGAAACAAAACCCAACGAAATAAACCCTATGTTTATTCCAAGCCCCTGAAGTACATTTTCTCATCAATATGAAGCAAATGAAGGTGTACACACTTAATTGAGAAAATGTCTGAATGCCAAAGAATTTTAAACTGAATGTATATACAAATTCCATAGTGGGAAAAGTCCCATTTTCTGAACCAGATCCTTGAATTTAACTGAAGGCATGCATTTAGTCAAGGGATGACACCAACTCAGTATGAATGTGTTCAAAGAATACAACTTTATTTTTGACACGATTCCTAATTGCTAAGAACTTGATGTCGATGTACTTAATTCGACTCCCACTTTTGTGGTCTTAGCTAGGAAGACTGCAGCTGAGTTGTCACAGTAAACTTTCAATGGCTTAGATATGGAATCCATAATTCTAAGCCCAGAGATAAAATTCTTTAGCCAAACACCCTATGAAGTTGCCTCGAAACTAGAAACGAACTCGGCTTCCATGGTAGAAGTAGCTATTAAGGACTGTTTAACACTTCTCCATGAGACAGCCCCACTGGCCATAATAAAGACGCACCCTGAAGTTGATTTCGAG
Organism: Ipomoea nil; assembly: GCF_001879475.1. NCBI lineage: Eukaryota > Viridiplantae > Streptophyta > Magnoliopsida > Solanales > Convolvulaceae > Ipomoea > Ipomoea nil. The sequence goes on from NW_017619742.1 coordinate 4,131,291, forward strand.
AATCAACACAGCCAGCGAAGTCCGCGTCTGAATAACCGACAAGATCTAAATTGTCCGTCTGCCTAAACCCAAACTTGTACAGACTCGAATATATCCAAGACATCCAACAAGGGATGTTCTCCATGGATTCTTTCTCCAAACCATTTTTCGGACACTGGTCCAAACTGAATTTTTCCCCCTTAGCTATGGGAGCAACGTCAGATGAAAAATTTTACACATGAAATCTCTCTAAAACTTTGTTTATATAGGTTTCTTGAGATAAACCCAGTATACCCTGGGACCTATCTCTACGAATTTTAATGCCGATAACGTAAGAGGCATCACCCATATCCTTCATATCAAAGTTCTTAGAAAGAAATTGTTTCACATCACGAAGCATCCCCTTATCATTGGTGGCAAGTAAGATGTCATCCACATATAAAACAAGGAAACAAATTTTACTCCCACTCACCTTCTGGTATATACAGTTATCTGAGGGATTTTCAACAAAACCAAATGAAGAAATTACCCCATCGAATTTGATATACCATTGACGGGAGGCTTGTTTTAAACCGCATATGGATTTCTTAAGCTTACATACTAAATGCTCACCACCCCTAGAAGAGAAACCTTCAGGTTGTTTCATATAAACCTCCTCTTCTAGATCACCATTTAAGAAAGCGGTTTTCACATCCATTTGTTGCAACTCAAGATTAAAATGTGCAACTAATGCCAGAATGGCCCAAAGTGAATCTTTCTTTGATACAGGAGAAAATGTCTCCTTGTAATCGATTCCTTCTTTTTGAGTAAATCCCTTGGCAACAAGCCGGGCCTTATATCTCTTAATGTTGCCTAATGAGTTTCTTTTAGCCTTAAAGACCCATTTACAACCAACGGCCTTGGCCCCATTAGACAACTCAACAAGATCTCAAACTCCATTGTCCTTTATGAAATTTATTTCATCCTTCATGGCTTCTAACCATAAGTCAGACTGTGCACAATTTGTGGCTCGAGAGAATGTTTCGGGATCATTTTCTGCCCCTATGTCAGATTCTTGTAGATACAAAACATAATAACTAGGAACTGCTGATCGCCTTATCCGAGTAGACCGTCTTAAGGTTGGACCTCCACCGCCTTGCACAGGCTGCAGGTCAACTACCTCTTCAGGAACTGGTGGCAGTTCTTGAATTGGTTCAGTCTGCATCGGCTCAGAATCTTGCTGTATATCCTGAGTTGGTTCAACCATTGGTTCAAAATCTAGTTCAGGCGGTTGCTGTAAGTCCTGAACTGGTTCTTCCAAAGGTTGATCCTCAACAGTTTGCGGAATCTCAACGGTAGGTGGTATATCTGCAGGCAGAACTAAAGGAGCACTGCGGATAAGTACAACCCCACCAGATGACGTAGAAGGTTGAGAGTCAATATGATCGAAGGAAAGAACTAAGTCCTTAAACCGATCACTCCCACTAATCAAGTCATCTTCAAGAAATTTAGCATTCCTTGATTCCACTATCCTAGTAGTATGAGATGGACAATAGAATCTATAACCCTTAGAGGACTGTGCATATCCAATAAAGAAAACACAAATCGTCCTTGGGTCAAGTTTCTTCTCGTGTGGGTTATATATCCTCACCTCAGACGGACATCCCTAAACACGCATATGTTGCAAACTCGGTTTCCAACCTTTAAATAACTCAAACGGTGTCTTAGGGACAACCTTGGTTGGAACACGGTTTAATATATACGTTGCCGTCTTAAGTGCTTCATCCCACAACGACTTGGGAAGCTTAGAGTTGCTAAGCATACTCCGCACCATATCCAGAAGGGTCTGATTTCTTCTTTCAGCTACACCATTTTGGTCCGGAGAACCAGGCATGGTGTATTGGGCAACAATCCCATGTTCTTGAAGAAACTTAAGGGACCAGGTGCTTGTCCATTATCAGTATATCTACCATAGTATTCACCACCCCTATCAAACCAAACTATGTGTATTTTCCTGTTACATTGGTTTTCAACTTCAGCTTTAAATGATTTAAAGGCATCCAATGTTTCATGTTTATGATGAAGTAAATACACATAGGAAAATCTTGAGAAGTCATCAATAAAGGTGATGAAATATTTTTGACCAGGTATTGTCATATCAGGACAACATATGTCAGTATGAATAATTTCCAACAACGTTGAACTCCATTGGCACCTTTCTTTGACTTGTTTGTCTGCTTACCCTTAATGCAGTTAACGCAAGTCTCAAAGTCAGTATAGTCTAGAGTAGAAAGTACTCCATCCTTTACCAACCTTTTAATACGCTCAAGGGAGATATGACCTAATCTCCGATGCCACAACATTGAGGAATTGTCGTTAATACTACACCGTTTGGTGCCGTTTTGAACATGTAAAGAATTGTAAACTGAACCATTCTTTAATTTAAGACGGAAAAGACCATTAGACAATGTACCAGTACCAACACAAGTAAAATAACGAAATAACTTGATATTATTGGTATTAAATTCAAAAGAATAACCGAAGGGTACAAGTCTAGATACTGAAACTAAGTTCCTAGAAAACTAGGAACATAAAATGTCTTTTCTAACGTCATTACAAAACCATTGTCCAAAACTAAATTGCAAACTTCGACAGCTTCGACTGGTGACGCAATCTTGTTTCCAGAGAAGATGCTACACTCAGTTCCCGTTGGCTGTCTCAATTTTGTCAAATCCTGCAAAGAGTTTGCAATTTGGATTGTTGAACCAGAGTCAACCCACCAAGAATTAGTATTAACTTCTGACATATTAAATTCGAAACAAACAAAAGAAGATGGAACATACCCAAGCTTAGCTACAAGCCTTTGTTCCTCCATTGCACACATGGTTATCAACTCATTGATAGACCAGTCCACTTTATGTGTGATGTAGGAAATCTTAAAAGGATTGTACTCTTGAGGAAGGGTATCAAGTGCAAAAAACACCAAATAATCATCTTGTAGAATGATTTCCAACTCCTTTAATTGAGCCGCAATATCCCTGAGTTGCATAATGTGTTCACGCGTTCCCTTGACAGTGGAAAGACGCAAATTTCTCAACTTCATGATTAGAGTCATTGCCAAAACTTTCTTTGATTCAATGAAGTTATCATCGATAGTTTTGAGCTAGGGTTTCGCTTTCTTAATGTCCTCAAACCAAAAACGAATTTTTCTAGAAATTCTTGACTTAATGAAGAGCACACATAATCCATTGGATTTCTCCCATTGTGCGCGAAGCTGCTTGGCTTCGCCAGTGCTTTCTTCAGTAACCTCAGGGGGTTCCTCATTGAGAACAACGTAATCCAACTCTAATAATCTTAATTGCAAGAGAATAGCATCTTTCCATTCTTTGTGGTTATCTTCATTAAGGATTGGAACATTAATTTGTGTTTGGGTGCCAGGATGAGTTGCTGTAAAGAATAATAATTAATGCTTGGTTAGAATTTTCGAGGCACAAAAAATTAGAGAGAGATACTGAAGTACATAATATTACCAATGTAAAATTATGCAAAAGATAAATTCGGATGCCATAAAAATTGCCTGTGGGCTAAATTTTTACGCATAATGAATTTACCAAAACTGAATGGTGGAAACGAAATGGGTGCGATTTTAATTTTTTCACCCTTAATGACAAAACTACCAAAACTATATGCCGATACATAATTCCTGTGGGCAAATTATGATCATAGTATGGTATTTCATCCTAATTCACCCTACAAATATAACAAAATTGCCTGTGGGCTAAATTTTGCCATATCACGCAGAGTGAATTACAATATTCTTGCATTAACTTTATGTGAGTAAAACTTAATATGTAATTTTGGAAAAATTAAAGATGCTGTGGCTACTCTTTAATTAACCAAAGAACATAATCACATTAGCAAGAAAACCTAATAAACAAACAGATTAAACCAAAATATGATAGACAATCCTTAGGTATACTCCCAGGAAAGTTGGTCGAGACGAAGCTCGGTTAAAAACCAACTCCTTAGACAGAGTAGCGTCGCAAGGGGACTAGTAGCAACAAGGCTTTTAAGCCAGGGCCATAGAACTAGTATTCCTCCCCAAGAAACTTCCCTAATTCATGTGTTCTCATTCTTGAAATAAAATCGTTTGAGAGACCTAAAGAGTAGTTTCACCTATGGATAAGGCTTTGAATAGGGTAAAACTACGAATTGTTTATGTACTTAATGTGCTTTAGGAACTTTATAAAACACGAGTGGAGTAATAACTGAAGATTGAGTAATAATATGCATAATCTAACCTGAAAGGCACTAATTCACCTAAAAGGTACTAAATCATGCATAACATATAAGTTATACCTAAAAGGCTCTAAATTTTCTTAATGAACATGCTTTTCTATAGGCATATAATTATAACAATCAAATAATTATTGCAATAAAGAGATAAATAGCATGCTCAGATTATGCATATTACTCACAAATACTCCACAATTAAATTGCAACACTTAATACAATTTAAACTGAAAAACATTATTAAATTAAAAATTCAACTGAAAAAATTAAAATTGAATAATTATTCAAAGTTGAATAATAATTTAATAATGGACTTAATAAAAAAAAATAATTGAATAATTTAATTAGAAGAAGTCCAAATATGATGAAGATGTTAATCTGAATGAATTGATGTAGTCCAAATATCAATTCAGGTTTGACCCAAAACCATAACCGGCCCAATAAAAAAATAATAATAATAATATTTTTTTTTTAATTATGAGCCCAAGTTTGGCCCAATTGGGCCAAACCTGGCCCAATAACTAAACCATCATTCATCATCTCCTTCTTCACGCAGGAGTAGCAGCACAGACCATGGACACCAGCGACGGATAGAGGAGCAAACTTTTGCGTCACCGTCCGTCCGTCCGTCTCCATCACCGGAACGACCGCCGGCTCCATCCATAGCCACCACCGGAATTCTAGAACCAAAAGGAATTCCGGCGAAGCAGCAAAAATCAAAATTAATTATCCAATATTTTTTTTTTTTGTTTCTTAATGCGAAAAAAATCATAATATTCCAGCAGCCCAGACAATATAATTGCAAACAAATAATTAAATATGTATCTCAATTATACAAAGTATACAACATATTTAAAAAATATATGCAATTAAAAAAAAACTAGGCAGAGATTATTTATGGCGACTGATACCAACTGTTAGACTAAAATATCACATGCATCATAAATATGTGATTACAGGATCGACTAACCTCCAGCCATAGCTCTTTACACGGTTGCACGATCTGGACTGCTGCAGAGGGAGATAACGAGTATTTTGTCTCTCACTTTACTCAGCTCTCTCTAGATGGTGTATGAGGTATGTCATGTGAGCAGTGAGAGGACTAGTGACCTTATATAACTACTGGCCATCATTGTGGTTGATTGTCTTTAGGTCTCCTAAACCCTAACCAGACTCCTAATCATAATGGTAGTCTAGTTATTAGGTTATTAGTGTTGCACCACATATCAAATACTGAATATTATCATAACTTATCCTAATGGTATAATAATAGTAACGGATATGGCAATGGAGGAATCTCTTAACATTCAAACATTCAACGAAGTTCCTGCTATCGAACCGAAGAACGTCCTAGCTGTATCGTCTCCTGCTAAGAACTTAATTTACTGCACTATCTTTAAAATCCGAAAATGAACTCGCAACTTTATATTTTTATTTTGGGAAAAATGTTTTCAAAAAAAAAAAAAACCAACTAGGATCTGGAAAAAAAAAAAGATGAAAAATAGAAAGGGAGATGGAGTGTTTGCAACTCAGTAAAAATCCGGAAATGAACTCCCAACTTTATATTTTTATTTTTGGAAAAAGGTTTTCAAAAAAAAAAAAAAAAGGAACTAGGATCTGGGAAGAAAAAAAGATAGAAAAATAGAAAGGGGGGTGGGGTGTTTGCAACTCAGTAAGGAAGAAGAAAGAAAAAAATAGAGAGGGGGGAAGGGGGAATAATGAAGAAAAGATAAGAAGATTGAAAATGGGTAAAAGAAATGGGGGATGAAGATCGGAGGAGGAAGGTAAACACAGCACTTCGTGATTCGTGAACTGTATATTTGATTTGATAGTATAGCCCACTAATTGAGTACATGTAAAGGCAAAGTGGAAAAAATAGAAATATAATGATGTATATTTTTGGAAAGTGGACAATATTTTGAGACGGATTAAAAAGAAAAGTAAGATAAATAAAATGAAACGGAGAGAGTATTTTAATTATACTACAATTTTATTTGGCAATAATGTGCTATATGTATTTTAGTTTCATTTTTCACACACTAGTTTCATTATATATAATAGAGTTAATATCCAATATGGTTCTGGACTATAGTGGTTTTACTCAATTTAATCTTAAGTTATTTTTTGTGCTTAATTTAGTCCTCGACTTTGATGGCTCTATACAATTTAGTCTTGGATCGGTTAAGACGAATTTCGTTTGTTAGTTGTTAATAGCAGGGTTAATATGATAATTTTCCTTTTTTTGGGGATAGATGACCTCTCCTAATTTTTGGTCCTCCACCACAATTTTCAGCCAAGGCGGGAAAAGTTGAAGAAATGAAGAGCGCTCACTCACCAGCATGCGAGTTGTTGCGCTTGGCACGTTTGAGTTTTTCTAATTGCACTTGTGATTACATAATGAGCTTCATTCTCTAAAGTTCCAAATCCTTGGCGAACAGCATTCTTTGCTTCTCTAAATCCACCATTTGCCTAAGCTTGGCCTCCTCTACTCTCTTGTACATATCGTTGAACTTCCCAGGTCAATTGCATCCGCTAAACTCCTAAATCCTTCTAACTATGCACCTATGTCCATCCTCTTGCTCCCCAAAAATGCCGGCGCCGGCAGTGGACTCGATCTCCCAGACTCCTCATTCTCCTCACCCCCTCTACCAATTCAAGCTCAAAATCCAGGACGAAACCAACTGCGGCATCTGCAGCTTGCCGATCGACGGCTTTGCCCATGGCTGTGAATCTTGCGACTTCTTCATCCACGACGACGACTGCCTCAATCTCAAGGTTCAAATCCATCACAGATCTCACCCTGGGCAATATGTGCGATGCTTGCCTCTCTCCAGCCAACACCCCTTTCTACCGCTGCAGCATCTGCGATTATGACCTGCATGTAGACTGCGCTCTTTTAACCGAAAGAGAGAGGGAGCTTGACGAAAACTTGATCCGGCTATACTACTCGTTTCCAGTGGCGGCTAGTGTCTGGTGCAGTAAGTGTAATGGTGGAATTTCTAGGAGAGGCGGGTGGGTGTGGTATGACAAGGTTACAGGTTACACTGCTCATTTCAACTGTGGACGACCAATACTATGTAACATGATGGCTTACAATAATTTTCTAAGGCACTTAATGCGTTATCTAGAAAAGAAGGGAAAAAAAAAAAAAAAAAAAAAAAAAAGGTACGGGCTTAGCTCAATTGTTTAGTGCAATTGACAGTATTTGAAAGAAGAGACCAAGGTTTGAACCTCGTACGTTCAAAGTGGACAGATTCATTGTACGCACCGACATTTGACTTTACATCCTCTCACATGCTCTATCGGGTCAGAGTGTGAGTTTCATCTTTAATTAATTAAAAGTTTAATTAAGTTAATATATAATAATGCCAAGGTACGTTGAGGCTTGGCTCTCCACCTAGCTTTTTGTCTGCCTTTTTCAGTTAATATATATATATATATATATATATATATATATATATATATATATATATAGGGACGCACTCAGGTGCGAATAAGTGCCTAGGAAGGAAATGCGAACGAATCAGCGCGCGACACGTGTCCAGATCTAATAACTTAAAAAAAAATGCGGTGGCATTTTCGTAAATAATTGAACATCGAAGTGCAAGTAAAATCTCTTATCAGTGCACCTATTTTCACCTATTAGTGCATGTAATTTTGCCTTGTTAGCATTCACTTTCCGCAACCATTCATGCACCTGGGTGTGCTTATAACTATCTGTGCAACTATTTATAACTATAGGTGCAACTATTTATAACTATATGTGCACCTACTTTCACTTATAAGTGCATGTAATTTTGCCTTGTTAACATTCATTGATCTGAGTTCGCGGGTAGTAATACTCCTGAAAACCACTCGCAAACATTCATACACCTAGATGCAACTACTTATACCTATGTGTGCAACTACTTAGAACTATTGGTGCAACTACTTAGAACTATAAGTGCAACTAAGTATTGATGCTCAGTGTAAATTTTTACTTGCACCTATAATACATTTTACATGCAGTTGTAATACATTTTACTTGCACCTCGATGTTCAATTATTTACGAAAATGTCACCGCGTTTTTTTAAAAATCAGTGTTTCTCATCCATTAGATCTGGACACGTGGACGAACAGAATCCATTCCTATTTCGCGCCTGGGCGAGCCGTTCGCACCCGAGTGCAAGTCTATATATATATATATATATATATATATATATATATATATATATATATATATATATATATTTTGAATGTTATTGACTCTATTACATTGTAATATTTGTTCAAATATACTTTCTCAGTTAATATATAATTGCATGTTTCTTTCAAAAAAAAGATTAATTAATTAAGTTGATATTCTTAGATAAATATTTAAAACACAGTTAGGGTATGAGTATTACATATGGACCATTTATTTTTGTTGTACTCCTATTTAATTTGTTTTTATTATTAGTTTTTATATATATATATATATATATATATATATATATATATACACACTAGTATTTTCTATGCGCGATGCGCAAAAACATATGCCCAATATTTATATTTTTAAAAATAACTAACAAATTTTTACTAATTAAAATCAATGTGAAATAAAATGTATTTATTATATTAATCTAATATATAATGAATATATAATGTTTTACAAATATTGTTATAATTAAAGAATATAAGAAAAGATATGGTAGATTCATGTGCATGGTAAGTAACGGAAAAGATAACGGAAGTTATAACGGTAAGGGTATTTTTGTCTAAAAAATTGTATAGTACAACTCTAAAAGCACAATGTACAAAATGATTAGCATTAAAAATATAGACATAAATGAGGGATATAACTTTGATTGAGACTTATTTTGTTTTTAGACTAATATATATATATATATATATATATATATATATATATATATATATATATATATATATATATATATATATATATATAGAGAGAGAGAGAGAGAGGGGGGGGTGATCTCATCTTACCTAAATCTATATATATTTTTTTATCTTGAATATATTTATTATAATGTAATATTTTACTATTATTATTTGTAACTTTTAACTAGACCAACATAATATTTTTAGATCACATTCATTTTGAATACATAAAAATTACACACCAAACTCTATATAACTTGGGATCTCTGCTATCAACACTGGCTTGGAGTCAAGCCTAAGAGTTACATATCATACAAGATTTGAGCCATGAAAAATATTGTAACATTATTACTTATTGTTAGGATTGATACGGTTCACAACACCTAATTATAATAGCAACTTAGACTGAAAATATTGAGAATATTTCTATTGTAAGATTTAGAATAAATCATACACACAATAAGGCAATTCGAAGAAAGATTTTTGTATTGGCAAAATGATATTACAATAGGAGTTACAATATAACTCTCTATTTCTATCTCTACAAGAAATTTGCTACGTTAAGCTATCAAAAGAGATACAAGATGAGATTGGAATGGATGATCAGAATGGCAAATGAACTACCTATTTATAGTTGAAGATTAGGGGTTATCTTGTAGATAGCCTAAAATCTAGGGACTAAACTGCAAATGTATTTGTCAACAATTGTGGCTAATTTGTCAAATCTTGATGTTGCTGCCTAGCTGACACACACAATTGATCCATTTCTCGGATTCAAGTTCCACACGCGCTTTGAAGATTTTGAAAACTTCAAATACATCCGTCTTCCGCTTGATTGGATACTCCAACATCTCCTAGAGTAGTCGTCTATGAAGGATACAAAATACTTTGCACCTCCTAGGGATATAACTGGTGTTTTGCACATCGGAGTGGATTAGCTCCAAGATAGCTTTGCTTCTTGCTTTGGAGCTCTCGAACTTCAATCGATGCTGCTAACTTATAACACAATGTTCACAAAAAGGTAATGAAACCTTTTTTAGCCCCGGAAGAAGATGTTGATCCGCAAGAATCTTTAGACCTCGTTCGAACATGTGGCCAAAGTTTTTGATGCCACATCATCGTTGATTCCTTTATAAGATTGTCTGATGCAACAGCTGCTTCTCCTTGTAGTTGTGTTTCTCCTTTAAGCATGTATATATTGGCCGCTATCTTTTCAGCTTTCATCACAACAAGCGCGCCCTTGGTTACTTTGATGATTCCATCTTGGATGTGGATCTTACATTCACGGCTATCTAGTAGTCCTAGAGACAATAGATTTTTCTCCAGGCCTTTCACGTGTCGTACCTCTTGGATAGTGCGAACCGTACCATCAAACATTTTTAGTTTGATAGTACCAATGCCAGCAATCTCTAAGGCATGATCATCTCCCATGAAGATTGATCCTCCAGAGACATGTTCATATTTATGAAACCATTATCTTCATGAAGTCATATGTCATGTTGCTCCGGAGTCCATGAGTCAAACATCAGCTAGACTTTTCCGGCCTTCAACAATTGTTGCTGCTTCACTAAATAAAACTTCGCCTCCATCTTATGTACTCACAACACAACCCTGAGCATTTGATGTCTCGGGATTTTTATCTTTGCCCCCATCCTTCTTGAGCTACCAACACTCACTCTTGTAGTGCCCCTTTTTGCCACAGTGAAAACACTTGACATTCTTCTTACCCCTTGATTTTGATCTACCTCGGTTGTGACTCCCACTGGAGCCAAGCTCCGTTGATCTTCCTCTTGTCACTGTCAAACTTGAGATTGCTGTGAGATTCCAACTTTGTCTTCTTTGTTTTTGCGCCGACTTTCTTCTTCAAGAACCGCAGCTGCAATATCATCGAAGACAAGTACCTCCTTATTGTTGACTAGATTGATAATGAGTTGATCGTATGAATCTAGTAGACTTTGGAGTCAAATTTCAGCACGTTCATTCACTTCTATTTTATACCTCAACGCCAAGAGTTGTGAAAATAGAGTGTTGAGAGTGTTGACGTGCTCAGTTACTAAGGATGTCTCCATCATCCTAAGAGTGTACAACTTCCTCTTCAAGAAAATCTTGTTGTGCAGTGATTTGGCCTCATACAAATTTACGAGAATATCACATATCTCTTTTGCCGTACATTTTTGTCACACTTGACAAAACTTCATCAGTAAGTGCTAAGTGAAGATTGACAATAGTGTTGCTATCTGTTTCTGTCCACTTGGCATCGTTAGTGAAGTCGGTTGGTCTTTCTTCAATTGCTGCTACGCAGTTATCTTTCCTGAGAACTGCTTTCATTCTCATTTTCCACAATGAGAAATTGTTCCCATTGAACTTTTCAATCTCATACTTTGTCGCCATTGTAAGTGGTGTTCTTGATTCAAATCCTGAACAATATATTCAAATAGTATCGTATAATAGAACACTACCGGTCTTGTGAACAGTACACCAGGAAAATACTTCTAGAGAAGAGAGGTGAGTCACAAATGGACTGCTTAAATACCAAGTCTTAACCAGAGCTTTTCCTAGACATGTACAATCACTTTACCAGAATGAGTTCTAACATAAACGATACAATAAAGATATATCTATAAATCAACCTGGGCCTCTAATACCACTTGTTAGGATCGATACGGTTCACAATACCTAATTACAATAGCAACTTAGGCTGGAAATATTGAGAATATTTTTAGTGTAAGATTTAGAATAAATCATACATACAATAAGGCTATTTGAAGAATGATTTTTGTATTGGCAAAATAATATTACAATAAGAGTTATAATATAACTCTCTATTTCTATCTCTACAAGAAATTTGCTATGCCAAGCTATCAAAAGAGATACAAGATGAGATTGGAATGTGATGATCAGAATGGCAAATGAACTACCTATTTATAGTTGAAGATTAGGGGTTCCTAAAATCTAAGGACTAAACTGCAAATGTTTTTGTCAACAATTATGGCTAATTTGTCAAATCTTGATGTTACTACCTAGCTGACACACACAATTGTTCACTTTAGAGATGTTATCTACATTTCCGACACTTATCAACTCGTTGCGCCATACACTACATATCGTTTTAAGGAATTCTTCGCCCTTCGCGGAATCCAAGTTGTGATAGACAATTTGAATTAGGTGGTTCATGTTGTTTGGATGTGCTCTGTAAAATAATTCTTAATAGACGTGTTAGTTTTTGGGTGGTTTGGACAGTTCTCTTCTGGTATTTAGATATAGTTATACTACATGTACTCTCAAATTTATTCCTTAATGTAGCAGGCACGGATAGGTTATTTTCTTCATATAAGCTCCTGTAAATGCGTCTAAATCAAAATTTTAAATGTGGAAATAAAAATTGAGAGTAGAAAATGAGAGTACATATAATATTTTTCATTTAAATATGCAAATGATTCAAGTGAGAATTATTGAAGCATTATGTCAACCCCTCATTTTGATATCATATAGGTATATCAAAATCAAGAATGCAATTCATTTACTAGGTAACAAATTTTTTTTTTATCTAAAAAACAAAAGGTAACAATTTTGTGTTTCATTAAATGTGAAATTTCAGTAAATATTGTAATAAAAATAAATAAAATGAAAAGAAAATTTATCACTATTTAGAGTGGTTTCACTATCAACATGCCTCGCCTACAATTCACAATTTTTATTCATTTCATTTTTTTCCTCCAATAAAATCTAGATATGTAAGAGGAATTTAAAATAAGATCATATCGTGAATCAATGTGGACAACTGATACATATTCATTTTTAGTGTATTATAAATTCATTTTTAAGTAGTATACTAAAAATGAACTTGCAATACATTAAAAATAAATTTGCTAAAACGAACATGTAATACAATAAAAATAAACATTCAGTATACTAAAAATGAATATGCATGTCAACCGTCCAACTTGCAATGTAAACCATGATCCAAAGTATAACGATTGCTAAATATCCTCTATACAAATTTAGAGATAGACTGAAATGCCATATCCAGGATAACTCCCTAACCTCATCTCATGTAGTTATGTAAATAGTGGTTTGCTGATTGTGTATTTAAATGATGTAGAAACAAGTTATTTTTTAATAATTAAGTATACCCTAATTAAGATTGAATTCAAAATGTTGTCTTTTTTGAATCATCATTCAGCAGCTCAAATCAAGGACACAACAGCAGTATAGAACAAGATTAGCCCAGTTGGATATGCATATTTGAAGCTGGTTAGACATTATGCAATCATTATTGCATGGACCCTGGTCCACAAAGTTGTGTGTACCACAAATAAAAAGCACATTTTTAATATACTAAAAGTACATTATTTGTGTACATAATGTACATCATTTGAGAGTACATTAGTTTGTATGCTATCAAATAATGTACATTCAGTACACAAAAAATATATCTTTTAGTATATTAAAAATGTATCTTGTATTCATGGTCCACATAAAAATTTGCCACAAGCATGTACAATTCATTACCCCCCTTCAAAAAAGAGCTATGATCCTAGCTTGAAAAATGAAAGATCTGAAACCAACACCAGGCTTTTACAAAAGAGTGATAATTTCCATGCTTGAATCCCCATTGAAATGCAAAAGAAGGTTCATACTCAAATTGTACAAACAAAGCATCTAGAAGACTACATGGAATGAGGATCTTGCCTTGTCTAGTTTCTCATCTGGGCGGCTGACTGAGCTGTGGCTATCATTTGAGCCATGATACAAGCATACTGAACAGCTGTGTGTTGAGAAGTATACTGATCGGGGAGGCCAAACTCTGTGAAGTTTGGTTCGATGTGCATAAAATGACCTGGTAATGATCTCTTCGAGAGAGCATCCTTCCAGATATCAAAGAACTCACCCATGATTTGGTGTGATGTTTCCCATGAAGAAATGGGAAGATACTCCATCTGCGAGAAAAGAAACATTATGCTTATTAGTAATCTGCCAGTCATCTACCACTTGAACCAAAATAATCTTGTTTCCTCTTATTTGACTTGATCCCAGCAATAACTCTTTAGGCCCAGAAAATATATAACTTACCACTAAACTATACGCCTGAACAACTGCTTAAAGACTACATAATTCATTTCGTTTTCGTCTTAGTGGAATATGTAATTAAGCTCATGTACTTGAGTTAGCACACCAGTCCAAACTTCTTATTCTATATTCTAGTTTTATCTACATTGTTCTTAGTCACATAAGGATTACAAATTATTACCTTTTCTTTAATCCCAATACACACATGAATTGACCTCCAAACAGGAATTCTTATTTGTGCTGTGGATGTTCTCAACTATTCTCTTTGCCCTTGGCTAATATATATGTAACGCTATTCCTTTTTGCGTAGTTTTTAATGCGAAAAGAGTGATAAGCACTTGAAGATCTCAAGTCCAATAAAAGTACAATGTCACTTTAGTTACTGTTTCAGTTATCAGCATTCAGCAAAAATATATATTTAAAAATTTCCCACAAATCTGATTTAAGAAAATATGGTCAGAAACGTTAGACAAATATCCGTACAAGTATTCCCTTTCCCTTTTTTTTTCCTTGGAATGTGGGAAGACTATGTTGAAATACATTAGAAGAGTCATGTCTTTTTAGTTTAGGTCATACCTTTTGATAATAGGGTTCCTTGTATATATACTAATGTACAGATTATTTGAATCTATCAAATACATTCCTCAATTTATTACTTCACATGGTATCAGAGCAAAATGGGGTTGCAGAGCGTAAAAAGAAACACTTGGTTGAAACAGCTCGTACCCTTTACTACACAACCATGTGCCAGACAAATTTTGGGCAGATGCTATTCTCACAACATGTTACCTCATTAACAGAATGCCCTCATCTATTCTTAAAAATGGAGTTCCTTACTCCATCCTCTATCCCACCCACAATCTATTTCCCCTTCCCCCTCGGGTCTTTGGTAGTGCTTGTTTTGTCCATGACATGACCCCAGGTCTTTCTAAGCTTTCTGCTAGGGCTATTAAGTGTGTATTCTTGGGATACTCACGTCTCCAAAAAGGTTATCGTTGTTACTCTCTAGAATGCAAGTGTCACTATGTTTCCACTGATGTAACCTTTATAGAATCTTCCTCATACTTCCCGTCACTTAATAACCCTGCTATTACTGAACTCCTTGTCTCCTTCCCATTCCTGAATTTGGTCCCATTGGGCTTCTCCAAAACCCTAGTTGTACCCACAATAGAGTCTACTCCTCCATTACAGGTTTACCATCGCCGTCCTAGACCTAATGTACCTCCTATCACTAATGCCTCGCCAGAAACTCCTATTGCCATAAATGATGCCTCAACTATCACATCATCTTCCCCTGCGCCTGGTCTAAGATCAAGCACTACAATCTGATGATGACCCTTCTAATGCACCTATTGCAATACGAAAAGGTATACGTCCTACTCGCAATCCCCATCCCATATATACCTTGTTGAATTATGATCGTCTTTCCCCACCTTATTATGCTTTTATTTCACATTTATCATATGTCTCTATCCTAAAAACAACCCATCAAGCTCTTTCTGATCCTGCTTGGCATCAAGCAAGGTTGGCTGAGATGGAGGCTCTACAAAATAGTGGTACTTGGGAGCTAGTTCCTTTGCCTCCTGGTAAGTCTGGTGTTGGTTGCAGATGGATTTACACTCTGAAAATGGGACCAGATGGCACAGTTGACCGTCTTAAAACTCGCCTTGTGGCTAAAGGATACACTCAAGTATTTGGGTTAGACCATACAGATACCTTTTCCCCTATTGCTAAAATTGCATCTATTAGATTGTTAATATCTATGGAAGCCATCAGCCATTGGCCTCTATACCAACTAGACATTAAAAATGCTTTCTTACATGGAGATCTCAACGAAGAAGTCTATATGGAGCAACCTCCAGGGTTTGTTGCTCAGGGGGAGTCTAACTTGGTTAGTAAACTTCGAAGATCTCTATATGGTTTAAAGCAGTCCCCAGGAGCATGGTTTGGTCATTTCAGCTCAGTTATTAGTCAATTTGGAATGATTCAAAGTAAAGTTGACTATTCTGCGTTACAAGTGTATGTACCTTGTATATGTAGATGACGTTGTGATTACTGGCAACGACAGCTGCCAGCTCAAAGAACATCTTTTAAAGAGATTCCAAACTAAGGATTTGGGTAAGTTAAAAATATTTTCTTGGAATCTAGGTAGCCCAATCCTGTAATGGTGTGGTTATTTCGCAAAGGAAGTATGCTTTGGACATTCTTGAAGAAACTGGGATGCTTGATTGCAAACCTATCGATAGTCCTATGGATCCAAATATCAAACTACTTCTAAATCAGGGGGAGACACTATCCAAACCAGAAAGTTACAGAAGGCTTATTGGAAAATTAAACTATCTCACAATCACACGTCTAGATATCTCCTTCGCAGTAAGTGTATTAAGTCAATTTTTAGAATCTCCTTGTGCTAATCATAGGGATGCTCCTATCCAAGTTTTGAGATATATCAAAAAAACACCAGGCCAAGGGTTGATTTATGAAGATAAAGGCCATACTCAAATCATTGGATACTCTGATGCTGATTGGGCAGTTGGATAGAGGCTCCGCATCTGGATATTGTATTCTCATTGGGGATAACTTGATTTCATGGAAAAGCAAAAAGCAAGATGTGGTAGCCAGATCTAGTGCAGAAGCTGAATACCATGCTATGGCTCTTGCTACATATGAACTCACATGGCTAAAGCACTTACTTCAAGAGCTACAATATTATGATCTTACACAAATGACATTAATCTATGACAACCAAGCAGCTCTACATATTGCTATGAATCCGGTCTTCCATGAACGAACCAAACATATTGAAGTCGATTGTAACTTCATAAGGGAAAAGATTATGTCAGGATGGATTACAACAAGTCATGCTAACACCACTGATCAATTGGAAGACATTCTTACTAAGTCACTTAGAAGTCCATCCTAGAATTAAATACATTTGTAACAAGCTCAACGCATATGATCTATATGTTCCAGCTTGAGGGGAGTGTTGAAATACATTAGAAAAGTCATGTCTTTTTAGTTTAGGTCATACCTTTTGATAATAGGTTCCTTACTTGTATATATACTGACGTACAGATTATTTGAATCTATCAAATACATTCCTCAGTTTAATACTTCATAGACTAAAAGAAATCAATTCAAAGAAAATTCATAGTTCCAAACTGGCCTAAACTCATCTCCATAGCAGAAAAGGTGACCAAGAAAACCTCAAATATGAACCCCAAGTCAATGGATTCAGGAATCATGATATAACCCAAAAAGTATGCGCAAGGACGAAAAAAAAGAAAGAGTGTACCTCCATAACTATACCCCTCAAGTTCTCAGAGTGGATTGGGACAACTTTTCCCACTTGCAGTCGGAAGTCACCAAGTTGGTATTGGAACCCCTGAATATAATAAAGATAACCTTAGCAAGAATAGTATGAACTAATATAGGACAGATGTGAAAATATGCAATGGGTCTCATTTAAATAAAATAAAATAAGACAATGAAAGGGTGGCAGGTGATGCAAAAAAATTACTTGTAAACTTCCTTTGCCATGCTTACAACGAAACTTGCTCAAAACGATAAAACCCTTCTCCAGCCTATTAGTATCTGGTTCTATTATTAAGTTACTCAAATGAGGACAATACGGCATCAAGCAATGTGAATAAGTAATAAAAGCGAGTAGTTATAGCCTGGTTATCAATCCCTCACCACTTCTGCAAGGGTGAATCATGAGCACCTAATAATTAAATGATTTTTTTTAAAAAAAAAATGTGCTTTTCAATTCAATCATAGATTTTGCGACATAATGAGAAATTTGGAGTTCATAAATTGCACAATCCAAGCTACCTCAAAATTAAGTGCAACCCTAGTTTTATAAGACTGAAGCTTCTCCATTATGTTCTGAATTGATGACTCCGCTTCCATAACTAGCCGTTGCCCTCTAATGACAAAGTAATACTTGTCAGGCTGCTCTTGAAGTGAAATCCCCCAAAAGTCACGTGGAAATTCATTTGCATTAGCTATGTCTGGTAAGGAAAACCAGTAAAAAAAGATTAGAGCACATAAAAAAACTTATAGACAAAATGTTTAATAGGCTCAGAAAAAAGCAGTGCATTCAGATAGAGATCGAAACAAGCATGAAAGCAATTATCTCCAATAAATAAACCAAATTGCCATATTCATTCAATGCTGCAATTTTGCATAAAACTTCAAAAGCATAATTACAGATTCTTTAAAATATGTTTTTTGTTGGTTTTCTCTTTCCTTTAAAGGGTTGGGGTGTTGGATCTGTCAAAAATTGAATTTTGTTTTTACATACAAATACCCTTTTCATTCAATACAGACATATCTGTATGATTAATATACAGTGCAATAATAAGAAAGATCAATTTTGTGATCAAAGTGTGAAATAGAAAAGCCCTAACCTTTGAGCATTGGCTTGTAGAAGCTGAGAGTAGCTTTCCACCTTCCTTCCTTGACTCCATTAATGCCTTCAACACATTGAGAAACCTCAGTCAGGATTTGGGTGTTCACTGTTGTGCCAGCATTCGGTTGCCAGTGCAAAACCCTAGCAATATAAACAAACAAACACTTTACCTACATACAAATATCTTAGAATCTAAGATTGGGCTGAGGACTCAATTGGGCTGTAATGCACATAGGCCAAACCACACTAAAAATTAAATCAATTAGCTAGTCTACCCCAATAACCTTATAAACCCATATGTTTCTCTCTTATTTTTAAATATGGGACTCTTAATACACACATACAGAGAGTTGTGCAATGCAAATTGAAGCTCATCAAAATAAACAGAAAATAAACAAGCAAACCCTTAACCAGATGCAGATAGTGACATACATGTACACATTCAAACATAAACCAATGCACAGTTATCGGTATACTCAATTGAAGCCAATCGAGATAATAAATCAGTGAAAAGCTTGATTTCATTTTAGAAAAAGAAAAAGAAAACTGGTTAACTAAAACAGTAAAATTGTTACCATTTGATTGGCATAATGGATATCAGAAAGCTCGAGCTTTGATCCGTGAATTGTCTGCTCTTTTTTTGTTGGAAGCCTATGTGTCTCTTTGTGCAGGCAGCACGGCAAATCTCTGTACAAGCGGAGGCAAAACCAGGAAAAAGCTTGAGTTAGGGATGGCAACGGAGCAGGGCGGGATTTTTCCGGGACGGGGATTCCCTGCCCCGTTTTTTGAATAACTTGTCAAAGAAAAGAGCAGAGTATGTAGGTGACAAATTAATTAAAAACTGTTGAAATAAAGTTTCTGCATTCTAAAGAGCCAGTATTAACCAATAAAAAATTTCCTCAGCAAAATAACACTCTCACAACCACACACTATTGATTATTCCCTAACAATACAAAGTAATAATTGTCTCACAACCCAACACCACTCTGCAGGACACCAAACTGTTCAGATCCGAATTGTCCAAGCTCCCTTCTGTAAGAATTCCGTATTACTTCCCTAATCCTGAATATTTTGATTCCAAATTTTCTTAATATGATGTTACAATGCATCATTATGGGCGTGATTTTAATTTTTCATTCCCTTCAGATTTCTTTCCTTTTCATTCTCAGTTTTGACATCAGAGCCTGGTATATGTATAAGGAAATTGCAAATTTGATATAATTTTGGTCATGCTGGTGATCTTCTGACCTGGGTGTGTATTTACTTAGAAAAAGTTTAGTGAAAGAATTAGAATGCGGAGTTGCACATAATGAACCAAAAATACTTGTGAAAGAAAAAGAGCAGATACGAAAGAAATTGATAAGGCAATAGTCATTACTCGTTTCCACAGTCTTCACTGGATATGGATGCGAGTGGCCACGAAGAAGAGATGAGCGGACGGGGACGAAGCAGAGATGGCCGGACGGCGACGAAGCAGAGATGGCGGACGGCCGACGGTGAGGCTGGGGCCTGAGTTTACAGGGTTTGGGAGTAACAAATTAGGGAGAAAATGAATTATAATTTGGTTAAAAAAAATGGGAAAATGGTCAAATAGGCCCCGAACATTACTAAAGGAGTCAATTAGGCCATTGAATTTTTAAAAGGTGCAATTAAGCTCTTAAACATATTATTTTAGAGCAATGAGGTCTAAAAATCGGTTGGTGACTTACAATTACAGATTAAAAAGATTCTGGCGAATCTCTAGGGGTGTGCAAAATTCGGATAATTTTCGGTTAACCGACCGAACCGACAAAGTTCGGTTAACCGTTTTCGAACCAAACTTTTTCGGTTCGGTTAATGGTTAAAGGAATTTTAAAATTTCGGTTAACGGTTAATTCGGTTCGAAAGGTCGGTTAACCGAATTAACCGAACGGTTAACCGAAGTTTTTAATATATATATAAATAATAATATAAATATAAATACTAATTTGAAGTTATGGATGTTTGGAGTTCATAATTAATGTTTTTGTATATTTTGTTATGAATTTATTATGATATGTATTTTATTTTAATTGAATTTATTATTTTAGGTGTTATTTTTAGAATTTTAAATTTTAGCTTTAAAAAGTTCGGTTAATCGGTTAACCGACCGATTAACCGAAAAAAAATTCGGTTCGGTGAATTCGGTAGAGCAAACTTCGGTTCGGTTAAAACGGTTCGGTTAACCGAACGGTTAACCGATTGAACACCCCTACGAATCTCCGACAACATTCCGACCAAAAACCGGCGAAACCTTCGCCGGCGTCATTTGGCTGTCATCTCCGGCGAAGGAGAAGGCAGACCAACTGCTTTTTTGGTCAGCTTCCTTCTCCGGCAACTGAAGAAGGAAACCAACTGGTTGCCTTCTCCGGCGACTGGAGAAGGCGACGCCTTCTCCCGTGAAGGAGAAGGGTTGGGTTGCCTTGGCGGGTCACATTTTCGGCCGTTGCTTGCAACGGATACTTAAAAAAAAAATAATATATATATATATATATATATATATATATATATATATATATATATATATATATATATATATATATATATATATATATATATATATATATATTTATCTATAAATACCACATGTGTTCACAATTTTTTTTTACATTTTATCTCACTCTCTTTTCATTTCTACTATTCTCTCAATTTCTTTTATCATAATGGAAAAAGAGAATACTTCCAATCAAAATTCACAATCCAATTTTTCTTTTTCTCAACCATCTACCCAAAATTCTCAATTTCAAACAAATTTTCAATTTCCACCAAATTTTCAATTTGTACAAAACTCTCAATTTCCACAAAATGCCCAACTTCCGGGTAATCTTCAATTTTCGTCATTTTCGCCTATATTTCAAAACTCTCCATATGCGGGGTCTTCTCAATTTCCTATCAACATACCAAGCGGCCAAATTCCGGGTAATATACAATTTACTCAATTTTCGCCTTTTTCCTACACAAAGCGAAAATGAAGTAACAATTACTCCACCACCAAAAAATTCGGATAGTCGTCGACAAGCATGGAATGTCGAGGATGACAAAATGTTGACACGTGCTTATTCCACAATCAGACAAGATTCAAGGAAGGGCAATGAGCAAAAGGGTGACACATTTTGGAACCGCATTGAAGCATATTACAACAACAATCACCCCAACGGTGGCCCAAGGAGAACGAGTAAAAAATTAAAGGCGCATTGGGGTCATATTTCAGGCATAACCAGTGATTTTCATGCAATTTATTGTAAATTACTAGGAATGCGGCCTAGTGGTGCAATTTTTGAAACCAGTGGGCCATTGTTTCCCAAGTTGTCGTTGCTGCAACTATCCGTTGCAGCAACGGATAGTTGCCAACGGCTACTTTAATGTTTTATATATATATATATATAAATGTTTGCATACTACACTTATTCACCACCAATCTCATTTACATTACTCAAATTCTTACACTTCTATATTCTTATTTTTGTTATACTAGCAAAATGTCATCACCCCCTCCTAATTGGGATCTTAATTGTGTGAATGAAGGTTATACCCTTCATTTATGTCCCTTTTTTTTCGTTAAATTTTTTACATTATGCTATAAACGTTGTACTTACAATATTTTGGACAAATATACTCATACCGTTATAATTTTCGTTATCTTTTTCACTATTGTTACCATACACATGCATTCACCATATATTTTCTTAACTTCTTCAATAATAATAATAATAGTAATAATAATAATATACACACTATATATTGAAGATATATGTTAGTTATTTTCTAAAATATAAATATCAAATTTATAAATAAAAAAATTTTACATTATTATTATTATTATTATTATTATTTACAGTAATTTAAATATCTAAAATCTAAATAAATTTAAAATTTTAATATAAATTATTAATATTTGGCACCTATTTTTGCGCATCGCGTATAAAAAAATACTAGTAATAATAATATAAAGTAATACGGAGTAATAACTAAGAGTATTTTTTATCGTCAAGACTTTGTGGTCTAATGGCACTTGAGTTACACTCTCATATGGAAGGGAGTGGGTTCGAGTTGCATTGGAGGCAACATTAACTCAGTTGGTTGAAAAAGTAGTTTATGAACAGATAATAGTCAGGAACATTCCCACACACCAAAGGCATAGACAATCATAAATCGCATACAAAGGGTATCAATCAAGTATAAAATGTCCTCTTTAAGACAATCGCATACAAAGGGTATCAATCAAGTATAAAATGTCCTCTTTAAGACACCCCAAAATATGTGTGTCTTCTTAAATTCAGAATAGTAAAAATTCTCAATCGTCATGAAGACAGAGAACCGAGTGAACATGCACGTGCTCCAACCCCCCAAAATATGTGTGTCTTTCGGCACTTATCAACCCCCCATCACTAGAAGCGTGAGAGACTAGAAGGTGCAAAAGATATAAATTCAGAATAGTAAAAATTCTCAATCGTCATGAAGACGGAGAACCGAAATATGTGTGTCTTTCGGCACTTATCAACCCCCCATCACTAGAAGCGTGAGAGACTAGAAGGTGCAAAAGATATAAATTCAGAATAGTAAAAATTCTCAATCGTCATGAAGACGGAGAACCGAGTGAACCCAGTGAACATGCACGTGCTCCATATAATATTAACACTAGGGATGGGGAATATCTAAATCACAATGATGTGGGAAATGACGATGATATGGTAGATGTAAATATATAAACTGTCATACACTTTGTTGATACAGGAGATATAACAGAGATTTAACAATCGTCGACAACACATTTGTCTACGTGGTTGCCTCTAAAGTATCACGTGATAATTTGGAACCAGAACCAAAATCAATAACAGAGTGCCAGAAGCGCTTTGATTGGTTAAAATGAAATGAGGCAATTGAGGCAAAGCTTAACTCGCTTAATAAAAGGAAAATGTTTGGTTCCACCGTACTTACCCCGAGAGGTGTGGTCCTAGTATGATCCAAGTGGGTGTTCGTACGGAAGAGGAATGAAAACATGAGGTGGTTAGATATAAAGCGAGATTGGTTGCTCAAGGGTTTACGCAGAGGCCCATAATTGATTTGAGCATACATATTCTCCTATTATTGATGGCACATTGTTCCGCTATTTAATCTCACTGCAGTAAAACTGAATTTTGATATGCAGTTCATGGATGTAGTGACCGCGTATCTATATGAGACACTAGATGATGATATATACATGAGAATACTCAAAGGCATTGAAAACCCTATTGCGAGGGAGAAAAAGAATCATAACATGTATGGTATAAAACTTAAAAAATCATTGTATGGTTTTAAACAATTGGGTAGAATTTGGTATAACTGATTAAGTGAATTCCTCCTGAAGAAGGGGTATGCAAATAATGATATTTGTCCATGTATCTTCATTAAGAAGTCATTTGATGGTTTTTGCATTATCTCTATCTATGTTGATGACATATACATTATTGGGACACACAAGGATCTTGTGGAAGCATATTCATGCTTAAAATTGGAATTTGAAATGAAAGACTTGCTGAAAATCAAGTTTTGTCTCAGCATGCAGATCGAGCATCTCCTTGATAGAATTTTTGTACACCAGTCAAATTATATAAATAAACTCTTCGAGAAAATTTATATGGAAAAATCACATCCCCTCAGTACTCCGATGGTGGTTCGGTCCGTTGGAGTGGACAAAGGCCCATTTAGGCCTAAAGGGGATGGTGAGGATGTGCTAGGACCTGAAGTCCCATATTTAAGTGCTATTGGTGCTTTACTCTATTTAGCTAACTACACTAGACCAGTTATTGCTTTTGTAGTAAATTTACTTGCTAGATTTAGTGCATTCCCATCCCGAAGACATTGGAAGGGGGTAAAACATATCCTCATATATCTCCAAGGTACAAAAGATCTTGGTTTCTATTTTGAGAAAAACCAGGATATTACATTGTGGGTTATTCAGATGCCTGGCTAAATGTCTGATCCCTATAATGTCAAATCTTAGATTGGTTATGTTTTCCTTTGTGGAGGTACACCTATTTTGTGAAGAAATGTTAAGCAGACCCTAGTTGCTATCTCATCTAATTACTCAGAGATTATTGCTCTATATGAGGCTTCACAAGAGTGCATATGGTTGAGGTCCCTGATACATCAGATCAATAGCTCGTGCAGTACATAAAGCAAAGATTATATTCCCACTGTCCTGTATGAAGACAATGCGACATGTGTTACATAGATGAGTAATGGGTACATTAAGGGGAACCTTACAAAACACATTACACCTATGTTCTTTTATCCGCATGAACTTGAGAAGACTGGCAAAATTATTGTTCCAAGTCCCTGCTTACATCCACCTTTGAAAGATATGTTCATAAAATTGGGATGCTTGGAAGACTGTTACCTTCAGGGGGGGGGGGGAGAGGGGTGGGGGGGGGGGGACAACCTCTAGATGTTCTTAATCAATTGGCCTAGAAGGTCATTACAATCTTGAAGATTAAGCGCCGAAGGCAATTATTTGTACTCTTTTTCTTTTAATTAAGTTTTTCCCACTGAGTTTTCTTAATCTAAAGTTTTTAATGAGGTAATTAGTGTAACACATGACTATACATACGTCATGTATTCTTTTTCTTGATTACGTTGTTTCCACATGGTTTTTTAGCAAGGTTTTTAACGAGGAATGATTATGGAAAGATAATGTCCAAGGGGGAGTGTTGTAATTAATTTAAATGTGTGGTCATTATCTTAGTGGTTAGTTACTTTCATGATTTTCAGGATTATATACTTTGTGTGTACTCTTCTTGGTTGAATGGGGATTTCCCGTTTAGCTTTTTTTCTATATTCTCAACTCTAGTTTTTACCTTTTCTCTATGTTTTATCACATATTGCGTAACAAAAAGTTCAAATCGAAGATCACCGAAGATCAAGTACAGAAGAAACATTATAATCCACAACAATTTTCAAATATTATATTTTAAACTAGTATATTATATGCACAAAAATATATGCCCAATATTAATACTCAATGTTAAAATCTTAGTATATTAAAATATTTTTAAAAAATAATAGTATATATATTTTTTTAATTCATAGTTGTAAAATTCATATTATATTAAAATTATAGTTGATAATTTGAGTAATAATTACGGTATGATTAATATTATTAAGGTAAGAATTTTAGATACGATAAATTACTAAATATAATTATGGTAACATTTAATTAAAATCTAAATGAAATCAAACTTATTTCTTACAATATATAATATCTACATACATTATTACCATGAAGAATATACGAAAATATATTATGTATGCATGTGGATGGTAATAATAATGGGAAAAGATAACAAAAGTTATAAATGTAGAGATATTTTTGTCTAAAAATTATATATTACAATTCTTATAGCATAATTAAAAAAAAAACAAATCAGGAATTTATATTTTTAAATTAGTAAATTTATAACAAAAGTTATAAATGTAAAGATATTTTCATCTAAAAAATTGTATATTACAATTCATTATAACATAACGTATAAAAAGTTAATAAAAAAATCAAATAAATGGACTATCCCTTATTATGTTTTTAAATTAGTAAATAAATTAATTCAAGATGCACATAGTTATATTTCATAATCATAACAACCTTTTAAAGGGAAAAAAATCATTTTCAAATATTATATTTTAAATATTTGTTTTGATTTTTTTTTATAGTGATAACGTATCATATACATAATTTAGCATTTGAGAAGTATCATTAATTAAAAAGAAACTTTATTGCTTGCAAATTCCTCCATCCAGAACTGTGGGACAAATTCTCCGAATTCTTCTATCGAAGCAATTCGATTAAAATTTCCCTCTATTTTTTATTTTCTAATCTTAGCAGGCTTTCCTTGTCTGTTTGTTAAAAAGAAGAAATAAGAAATTCTTGAATACACATAAAATTTTTTTCCCTCGTTGGCACATCGGCATCAAACGCTTGTATTGTAATCCACCGACGTGCTTTTAGCAGGTCAAATTTCACTCACAGGTGAGGGGTGCCCCCAACATTTCGTTGCGTTTCAATTCTCTGAAGGAGAAAAATAGAAAAGTAGAGCAGAAAAGTAGAAAACCGAAGTGTTGGCTCAAAGATCCGAGGCTTTGAGGTGAAAAAGGTCAGATCTTTATTGTTTTCTTGGCGAGAAAACAAGATTTCAATCTGGGTATTTATTGATAGTGTTTGTGATGGGGTGGAGGTACAAGGCCGGTTTGTTCCTTATTGGTGCAGTTGTTGTCATTTGGGTTACCTCTGCTGAAGTCACCCAGGTCAGAACTCTTCCTTTTAACTTTCAGAAGCTTTTCCTTTTTGTTTTAATAGTTATATTTCTATGTTTCATAAGGGGGCATTTTTCTCTGCAAGTTGCATGATTATTGGAACAAGATTCCGTGTTGAAATGAAACTGTAACTCTAACTTAGATTTATGGTTAGAAATGGCGAGAAGAGCTATAGAAGTAAACGCTAAGGAACTAGAAGTATTTTGTGGGGATGGGGTTTGTTGGGAAAACATGTTTTATACTTTTATCTGTTCAACACGATTTCAAAGAGCAATTTGGATGAATTATTAATTATGGTTGCTTGGATGCTATTAGATGGCTAGTGGGTGATATGTTATAGTTCCTTGAAACCTAGACTGCAGTTCAAGATCAGACAAGATCTATTATTCCAGTATAGTTAACAGTTTCAACTGCTGACTTCTTGTTGTTTGTCTTTAAATTATCTAGTTGACCTTTTAGATCACAGATGGGGATTTAGAAATTGAAGTTAGATGAAAAGATTTAAGCCTTTTACATACCTTATTCTATCTGTTAGTATCGTTTCATTCCTTGCAGTTGTACCAATTTACAGCCTAGTGGTTATAAGTTCCTGTTTCTGTTGTACCTAGTTTCTCTCTGAGCCTATCTGCACCTTCCCTTCCCTGTACAATACCCGTAAAGGATAAACATGGATCACAATGCTTCACACTAGTGTAACACACTAACGCTAATTTTTAAAGTCATGCTAGCTCCTTAGAGATAGCCATACGAATTAGCAAAGGGTATCTTGGTGAATGTAATGGTGTGATTAGCATGTCACAACAATAAAAAGAATTTTTGCGTGTGCATATACAGGGCATTTTCACGGACTATAAGCAGCCATTTGCTGTGACATATCTTGGTGCTTCTTTGCTGGTAATTTATCTCCCGGTAGCTTTTCTCAAGGACTGCATATGTGGCTATCTTAATGGACGCCGTACTAAAAGTGATAAGAGCATTGAAAGCAATGATGCATCACATGCTAACATTAGCTCTCCTTTGAAGTATGTCGGGGAGAAAGTCTTTGAGATTGAAATTCAGGGATCCTTGAGTAGAAAAGACAGTGATCAAAATCTTTCTGGTGAGCAAGAAGGAGTGCCACTGATTAGTAGCTCCGCTGGTGATGGCAATCATATCAAACAAGAAAAACAGGTCACAACCAGAGAAATTGCTCGCTATGGATTTTATATTGCCCCTATCTGGTTTGTTACTGAGGTATGCTCCTAAGTTGTTTCTTTCCTTGAAAACCGATATTTGTTCAAATAACTTGTAGACTCTGCTGGGATACATATTCAGTAATTTAATATTGAAAATGAATCAGTGATTCAAATCTAGTTTCAGGTAACCAGCTTGGTTGGCGTGAGTGGCCGTGCACTCTTGTCCCTTAAGAGAGGTCGGGAGTTCAAACCCCCTCTCGTATGGAAAAACCAATCTGGCCAGCACTTTGCCCTTAATTGGGCCGGCCCGGTGCGAACAGGGATTAGTCCGAGTATGGTACGCACTTAAAGGTGCCTCCTACAGTTAGGGCCTGCTCAGGACACCTCGTGGTCTGACAAAAAAAAAAAAAAAAAAATCTAGTTTCAAGTTGGCATCCCACCAACTCCCTCTTAATCCCTTTGGTGATTGAGAGAAAGAGAATAATAAAGAAATTTAAAGTTTGACATCCCTAAATGTGTATGTTTATTTGTGTTGATCCTTTTGCAGTACTTATCAAATGCTGCTCTTTCCTACACCAGTGTGGCAAGTACAACAGTATTATCTGCTACTTCGGGATTATTCACTCTTTTCTTTGGTGTACTCCTGGGGCAAGACTCCTTAAATATGGCAAAGGTAGTTGCGGTGTTTGTCAGCTTGGCTGGTGTTGTCATGACCACTTTAGGGAAAACTTGGGCCACTGATGAATCTGAGTTAACTCCTTCCTTGTACGTCATTCTGTAACTTCTACAATTTGACGTACTATGCCTTCTTTCATTGCATTACTTCTGTTAAAAAGATCGTCAAGGTTGTTTAGTTAACATCTTTGTTAAGCAGCACTCAAATTAAAGCCTTATTTGTCTTGATGTTTTCGTTTTGGGTGATTTTATGTGGTCTGCTATACATGATTTCAGACTCAACATGTGAAACAAACGTTAGAATCAGTTTAGAGATATCACCTCACTTGAAATGTCTATAGTATAATGGCTCGGTTATAACATTCTTAGTCCATCAATGTTAGGATTGCATATCTAGTCTGGGAAAAGAATCTTGCTTTTAATATTTAGTCTCTGCTGTTTCTTTATCAGTTTACGTATTGTATTTTATGCTTTCAGGGCATTGACTTATCGTTGAACTTTTTGTTTCTTTTAAAGAAGCGGGAAACGCTCCTTGATTGGGGATTGTTTTGGCCTTCTATCAGCTGTAACATATGGACTGTTTACAGGTTAGATGTTCTCTTACTTTTCTTTACGTAAATGGTCGCATCTACTAGAAGTGAGCTTTGATAATAAACAAAAAAAAAAATCATATTGCAGTACTTCTTAAGAAGTTTGCTGGTGAAGAGGGACAAAGGGTTGATATGCAAAAGTTATTTGGATATATTGGATTGTTTTCCCTAGTGGCACTTTGGTGGCTTGGTAAGATTTCAGGTTCTAAATCTTTTCTGTAACTTGAATTTCAAAGAAATCGTATATCCCTTAATCAGATTTAGTAAATAGTTAGTTGATGGAAACAATTTTTTGGTCTTTGTGCATAATACTCAAATGTATGGAATTAGCCCACTTATGCAAAAGATAGAAAAAGTCGAAAGGGGCAACCCCGGCCAAGTTGGTCAGGCTGGTGACTTGATAATCACAAGGTTACAAGTTTAACTTCCAGCGGGAGCGGCCTAATAGCCTTCTTGGTTTGAGCCGGTCAATTATGGGTAACTTAGGCTGGTTTACCTCCTTGTTGTCTTTTGCTGGCTAGAATCACATGGCGAGATTTACCCAGCACACCCTCGGGTAGTGGCTGCGGGTTTCCCTCGTCACCCAAAACAAAAAGATGTTTAATAGTTGGGTTGATAATAACATCTAAATCAACTATTATGTTTAATAACTTGGGCTTTGTTACTTTTAACTGTTTTCTTCGCCTTCTGCTAGAAGTTCTGCCCTTTCCTTTTTGTGGTTCGGATGGCAGATGTTTCTTTCAATTTTTTCAAGCCTCATGATATACATTATTTTATGCCTGATTGTGTAATATCTGCTACTGTACCTTATTATATTTCACAAGATAACCGTTAATCCAAATTGTATTTCAGTATGGCCACTGACAGCCTTGGGCATTGAACCCAAGTTTACGATTCCTCATTCTGCTAAGGTGGACGAAGTTGTGATTGCCAATGGACTTGTCGGAAGTGTTATTTCTGATTACTTTTGGTATGAATCTCATTGTCCAGACCTCGCCTTTTTTTTTTTTTTTTTTCTTTCTTTAATCTACTCTATAACGCAACGAAAAGTTTAAGTGCTGTTATGCCTTTTAAGGAAGCTAACTCCCGCCGTATCTTTAGGGCATTATGTGTTGTTTGGACAACTCCATTGGTGGCAACCCTGGGAATGTCTCTCACAATTCCACTTGCTATGGTAGCTGACATGGTAATTCATGGCCGGCATTATTCCGCAATCTACATTCTTGGTTCGGTTCAGGTAATATGTCGTTCACTCGAAACTTAATACCAAAAACTTCAAAAATCCGGAAATTTTTGCATAATAATCGATGTGCTCTTGGTGAGCAGAAAGCGTGAAGGGGGCCGGCCATAGGACAAAAACTGTTCATTATTCTTATTATATCTGTTCATTAGAATGTTCCTTTATAATCTGCTCTGACCATATTTCTTCTCTTCTTCTTCTTCTTCTTCTTCTGCAGGTATTTGCAGGATTTGTAATAGCTAATCTATCTGAGCGGTTCTCGAAGATTTTGGGGTTATAGCATTCAACAGGTAGAGATGTTTTCATCATTGGATCTATGGAAGCAGTGATATTTTCTTCATCCCATTTTTAGTATAATTTTTGTTCCCACAGATGTCAAGTTGATTGTCATTTATTAGATCCATGGTTTGTTAAATTGTAACATTTGTGGTGGAATGCCATGGTGTGATATATACAAACTACTTTTCTCTTTGTAGTTGGTGTTTGTTGTGTTTCTTACTTTCTTTTATTATTTATTTTAAAAACCAAACGTAACCTCAATTTTTTGGCTTTTGGGTTGATTTTTGTTGGGTATGTAGGAAAGAGAGGTGAGAAGAGAAAAAAAAAAAAGGCGGACAACAAAAAATAAAAAAAGAAAATTTGTTAGACTAACTTCATCTCAGAAATTGAATGTCTTGTTAAATGATGTGGCAAGAAAGAGATTTTTTTTTTTTTTTTTTTTTTTTTGGTTTTCAGCATAAGTGAATAGCAAAGTGAGAGAGAATTAGCTAACTTAGCAAGTGGAGAGAGAATGGGTAATGACAATTTTTTATATGTGTATTGTCAATATAGCAGCTTTTGCTGCCCATTTCACATTTATTTTTTTAAATTTACTTTTTATTATAGAGTATTTTTTTAATATTATTTTATTATTACTAGTATTTGCACCTGTGCGATGCACGACAATATGTATAGTATATGGAATATAAAGTATAGAATATAGTTTTTGAAAATGTAATAAATTTAAAATGATAAACTTTGTAATGTTATTACACATTGTTGAAGACTTCTTTGTACACCATATTTTTTGTCGTACTATAAGATGTTATATTTTCGCCACAAATCAAATTTTTTAAACCTCTTGGGTTACTAACTCTTGAAACAGTTACGTACATTTGGCCATGGTTAAAAATAGGTCTTTTCAACAACAATCTCACTTTTGAAAGTGTTTGTCCTTGGCTTTTGTTGATTGTCATGACATATGATAACATCAAAAGAAATTGCTTTCGTTGAAATTTGAACGGCAACCTTGGATCTGACGGTGTGAGTGACATTCTGGGAATTAATACTCTTGTTCCTGCATTTGTACCGCACATGATCTGGGCTTCCAATACGTGATCACCTAACCTCGTAACAATCAACCTTGTACCGTTGCATAATCCAAGGGTATGATCAATATTTCTCAGAAGCATAACAGGTAACCCAACTTTCAAAGTCAAAGCATGATTGGGTACTCCAGAACATCGCAGACCATTCAAGAATTCTGGAGTGTGCAAATCCGCTAACATATCTACATTTGAATCAGACTTACAAACAGAATCACAACTCAAGTAAGTCCTACCCTCAGCCGGATTATGATCATTCATGTATTAGTCAATGCTATCTACCACATCCAATGTTGGAGCCAGAATAGCACTATCCTTGAGATACGACAGATCCTCAATACCATGTCTAAATAGAGGGAAAGTGCTATCAACAATTTTAGCAATAGGATCATCATCACACTTGACCAAAAACTCATATGGGATTTGAATATCTGCTTCACCATCATTTGAATTACCAACTGTTCCGTCACCTATATTAGCTATCCAGTTTGAAAACTCCTCAATCTCTTTAGCCTCAATTTGTGATTGTACAGTTCTTATGCGTAGATTCTTAGTTAGTCTAAAGACTTTAGCTGATCTCCACAGATATGAGGAATTTATGCTCGCCCCAACAATATCTTGTCTTATACCCTTTGGAATTACTGGTAGAATTTGCATGAAATCGCCACAAAAGACCATTGTTTTACCACCAAATGTCATATCAAAACTACTTTAATTTTTGGAGCGCAACAAATCCCACATAGTTCGGTCAAGGGCTTCAAAACAAAATTTGTGCATCATTGGAGCTTCATCCCATATTATCAACTTGCTTTGCACAATAAGCTCAGCTAATGGGCTGTCATGACTTATGTTGCAAGTGGAATCTTCATTAATTGATATCGGTATAGCGAACAGAGAATGTGCAGTCCTTCCACCTGGTAACAAAAGAGAAGCTATGCTGCTCGAGGTAACATTTAAAACTATTTCCCTCTTAGACCTTAAAGCAGACGACAATGCTCTCCACAAAAACGTCTTACCAGTACCTCCATAACCATAAATGAAGAAAAACCCTCCACCTTTGCGTTCAATATCTGCTAACACCTCATTGTATATGACCTTTTGTTCTTCTGTTAACTGACTTACCAATTCCTGATTCTCTTTCTCCTGAGCAACACAATCATATGCCAATTCTTCTTGTATCAATCTATTTGATATTACAGTGTAGGTCTCAAAATTTGCCGTTGGCATGTCTGGAAAGTCCCGCAAACTCTTTCCCAATATTGACAACATCTTTTCAATCTCAACTAAAGCAAAGTTCCATCTTTTCACAGTCATTTAACACTAAATCTACAAATGTTTATATCATAAAGTACTCATTCAGTCTAGTTAGTTATACATCACTGTATTTTTTGAAGACAATTTTTAAAAATAGTGTTTAGAAAGTATGTGTACCTGTATTTTGCAACTGTTTACGGAGTTGAAATTGTGCATCGTCAGACAAATGTGGCCACCCCGCATTCCATACTGCTTCCGGTTTTCCTATACAGCTACTCATTAGCAATGTAACAAACAATCTCCTCAAATTATCTCCAGACGTCCAATGACTTGCTTCCTCTATTGCGTCAACATATTCATTGTCATCATCTACTAAACCTCTTGCATAACACGCATCTCGGAATGAATCATACTGCACACCATTAACAGTTTTAATATCTGCATAACTTGTTGGACCACATACTTTATTCAACAAACATCTTAGTATTTCTCTATATTTGACCACATCTTTTTTTTTGAATGGTGGTATGTATGTACTCTCCCAGTCAAGAACAAAAAACAAAACTGAATAGGTGTTTAACTAATATTTTTTTCGTAGATAGCAGTGATAAATTGCACAAAAAAAAAAGAACTAATATTTTTTTTTCGTAGATTGCATAAAAAAAAAGGGAGTACCTTTTCATCGTGCAACAAACATTCCATACTCTTGTTGTATGACCATCTCCCCTAACCTCAGGAACTTCGTATACCCTGACAGCTTTAACCCTTATTGCCCTCAGTTGGTGTTCAAGTTTGATATCTTTAACAGGAACAAACATTGAAGGCATGATGTGGAAGCAAAACTGATTTGAAATGCCAAGAAGAGTGATATGATTTTGGGAAGGAAGTTATGCAGCGTGAAGTTGGCCTTTTATAGGATTTTAAATCAGGGGAGGGCTGCTATTAGACCTTTATGAATAGCAGACACTGTATGGGAATTCTAAGATTTTATTAAATGTTTTAAATGATGGCATGTCTGCTCTTGAACATTTATCAAGAGCAGCCACTGTCTTGGGCAGAGGATCTTTTATATCTAGTATTATCTCTAATATGATTTGTAATAAGTAAGTATATATATAGGTGTTATTATTGCTATTAGTTATTTATAATTTAGTTATCACTGTACTTTGAGAATAGTTTTGCATTTAATGACCTGGTGATTACTGACTTGGTAAATTACAAAGCAATTCAAATTTATTGTCAAAACCCAAAAAAAAAAAAAAAAAAAAATCGGCTCAGTCTTATCCCAATGTGGATTTTAATTATAAACCTCATTAAATGAAATCCAAAAATCTGTTATTGTCAAAACAGTGTAGTATCATTTGGGCGGGAAAATGTTTTGGCAAAACTTCTTGGATCAAAAGGATGTAGAAGGAATAAGACTCAAATTAGCCATCAAACGTAACGTGAAAATGCAATTGGGTCACTCAACTAAAAAAATACTACTCCATATCAAATTAGTTTTTTCAAAATTTATTATTTATGTATTGACGTAATGACTACTTTATAGTGTGAAATTATAAATTTTAAGATTTTTTAAATTGGACTAAAATATTTTAGCTAATCATTTAACCTACTGATTAACATAGGTTCAGTTAATTCAGAAGTAAGAATTTCGGTTCCGTTAATAGTTGAAGCATTTAAAAATTCGGTTCAATTATTAACCGAATGAACACCCCTCCCGACCTGCATCATATCACTCAAACATCAAAAGCAAGAAATGTGAGATATTACAAAACATTCTCCACAATAAGGGCAATGGGCTGTGATTAACAACAAAGAAAATCATCTAAGGCTACATATTATGATTTGATTCTATCTATTATATTACTTCTGTACATTACACATCTACTGTTACAACAAGAAAAAGCACTGACTCTAAAATTCTCCTGTTGGAGAGAGATTTCTTAATTGCTCCCTCTTATTTCTTGCCTGCTTCACTGCACCTCTTAGCATCTGGGCATGCCTGCAGTTTCCTATATATGAACTTCTGTTATTTTCCTAACAAAAACAAAAAATTTTGTCCACACTTTATACCCTCGTGTATATATATATACTCATAAGTCCCGGAGTATTGGTTGCGGCGTCCATTTAAGATACAGGTTTAGCTTCCCAGTCTTGGCTCCATCTACTGGGAAGCTGTCTGAAAATTCCCCTTCCAGTATGACTCTTGTAAGTGTCATAATGCATCGACCGATTTTGTCCTGATAAAAATGTAAGTTATATATGGCTACTACAACAGCAGAATGATGCTATTCCTTGCAAAAAATGGTGTTATTTGATAAGTAGAATGGCAAGGACTGAATCTCCAAAAAGCATATAAGGAAGAAAAATGCTTACCTTTCCAAAGGTGTCGTGGTCCCAAACTTCCACTATTAGCAAGTCGCGCAATCCATCCTCGACGATTATGTCAAATGTTTGGTTCCAAACGGGATTCAATGTGTTGTTCAGAACCTGACATTATGGAATATTAGTTATCATTGTTGAGCATATAACCATTAATGTGCAATTCAACTATCAACTTAGGCTTTTAGTTGAGATGGAGCACATGCTTCAATTTGATATCAGAGCCAGATCAAAGGTCATGGGTTCGAAGGCAGCAACGTAACATACGATTGAAAAGTAGCAACTCCAAATGGAAAGGGCGAATAGAACAACTCACTCTAGTTTTGTTCCTTTGGTCAGATTTTTTCATTGTTATTACAACGAAAGGGTCGGATTTTCCTGATATATCAGTAGCTGGCAACTCTTCTGCTGATATTACTGTCACGGTGAGCACTCCTCTGAAGAGGATGTCACTTTTCTTCTGCTGTGAGCCCGATTTTGACTGTTCAATAGGATCTGGTCCGGGGCGAAGAGCCTTCTCTAAGGAAGTCAGTCTGAAGTCCGCGTTAAAAGCATTCATAAATACGCTCTCAGTGCCATAAGGACAATAAAGCAGTTCCAAGTGAACCTGTACATATGTAGTTCAAAAGTGAAACTATACACAAAGTGGACCGAACAGGCTTCAACTGGGCTATAATACACATGGGCCAAACCACACTAAAACATTGAATCCAATCAATTAGCTAGTCTAACCCATATATTCTCTCTTATATTTTCATTGTTAGCAGCACCCGACTCCAGAAACATCAGCAGTTCAAGAATTAGCCCATCAAACACTCACCTGGCCTCGATTTTTGGTGTCCCTTTGTATTTCTAAATCCTTCAACAGTTTCAACCACACAACCTTCACTTTCCCGGGCTGGAGTTCTTGTAATGGAAATTGAGCACAACCAATGAGTTCGGAAGCCTGAACACCTTCGTCGTCATAAACCTTTACCGTTAAGTGTTGAGTGGATATATCTTCAACTTCAAACTCAAAATGCTCATTCCATATCGGATTTAATGAATTATTCTTCAGAGCAAAACAAACAAACAAAAAAAGGAAGAAAGATGGGTTAAAATCATGGAATAGAATAACAGAAAAAGTTTAGTTGACAAAGTAACTTAGCTCCCTCCTTACAATAACTTTGCTGTTCTTCATCCTGGCACGTAGTGGACGAATGAACACCTCTGCAAACGGATCAGATTTGCCGATGAGGTCTTTATTTGTTAATTCTTTAGCTTGGATGAGCTTCACATCTAACATTCCAACCGGCTTCAATTCCAAATCACTATAATCATCGAGGTATAAACAAATGTTTCAAAATACTAGCTGTATATTTGATAACACATTGCAGAGAAAAGTTTTAATTGACAATTTAGCATACCTATAATCCCCTGGTAATATGGGTATGATTATACGGACTGGCCAGGTGATAGAATCTTCAATTGCATCCCTTATTGTAGTCTATATGAAGAAAACGAAATGCGACAGACATTATAGAGAAAACGTTAGTTTCTTTCGTAACATTGAGAGAGAAAAACTTCCCACCTCTATTGCATCAGATACTCCAGGAATGGATCCGATATCACCGCCAATGACTTTCAGTGTGAAATCCAGATTTCTCTGCAGGCAATCCCCAATTAAGTATCTTTTTAGCATTTTTTTGAAACAAAGATGATAAGTTCGATCTACAATGTTTTCTATGATATGAAGTTAGTGAGTCTTGAAATAGATAGTAAAAAAGGGTTAAAAGAACATATTCGAACTCACCTTTTCCCTTAAGGAGAAACAAATAGCTCCAAAGCAAGGGAACTCACCAACAAGTGGTTTGAATATTATCCTAAAAACACCTGTAAATCTGATATTTTTTACCTACATATAACAATCAGAGTACGATAATACGAAATTAATAGATTGTAATTAAGCATGCTGGAGAAGAATGAGAGAAACATTTCCAAAGACATGAAACGAGAAATCCTATGATGTTAAAGTTACGGTGAACATGTCAGAAATTAGAATTATGTACAGAAAACATTTCATAAGAATACTTGTATAGGCAGTGCAACGCCGACTAAAGTCTTTATATCAAGTACAATGTTGGGATTTCCATCCCATTGCATCTCCATCTCCATAACGATTTCTTTAGGATCACTTTCCATAGTTGTAACACCTGAAATGCAAAGACCAAACTTTCTTATCGAAGTCTTTTTTTTTTACTGTTTCTTTTCAGATTAATTTTTATAGCATCACCATTCACGTTCAACAAGCTTACCTGTGAACTGTGGAGCCACAGTACCTAATGTCAACTTCGAAAATTTCAGAGCAGCTAAGATAGCTGGTCGATATTGCTCAAGAATTGGCTCAACGGAGTTCCTAATTATTTCTGATGCTGCCTACACTACCAATTTGACATAAAAGCTTTAAACTAAATCAAACAGGAAAATGGAAAACAAATTAAATCTGACTAAATATGGCATCACAATTACCTGATCAACATATGGCCATAGTTTCTCAAGCTGGCGATTAAGCCAATTTAACTGCAATTAGCCAAAACAAAAAACACTTTGGCAAATCATAGTAGCACTACTGATTATGCAAATAACTTATCTAAGTACACGAATTGAAGCATGTGTTCCATCTCAATTAAAATCCTAAACTAATAGTTGGACTGCATATTTATGTTTATATATTATATGCTGGCCCTCAGGTGTGCGAGCCGGTGGGCTCCAAGTCTCGTTTTTAGGGTTATGCGGAAATTCGAACCCATGGGGTTAGTTCTGACACCAAATTGAAGCAGGTAAGATAGTATATTATTGAAACTCACTTTTTGCCTGTGTGAAAACACAACCCAAGAAGGGTACACTTCAGGTGGAAGGAGTTTCCTTGAATCTTGAACTGTCATTCTTGCAAATGATGCAACCGTGGTAGCCTAACATAGATTTGAAAAATTTTCAAGAATAGAAATAACCCCAAAAAAGAATAACCAAATATTGCACTGATACTGATTCTCCCAGATCAAAATAATCAATGATAATCAAGAAAATAAAACCAGAACCCAAGCATTCATGAGGAAATAACGTATTCTATACAAATATATATATGTTATGTGATCATGAAGGAAGGAGAAATACCAAATCATTTCTTTTAAGGGATCTGATATTCTGATATCTAGCAAAAATAACTATCAATCCAAAGCCCAATGCAGCTCCAAAGAAGATACCCAGAAAGAAACCCATTGTTCAATATCCAAGCTAGATTCGAAATGTACAAAGAACCCAACAGAAAATACAGAATTCTGCTGGTTGTGATAACTTTGATGAAGATTTTGATTGAGGTTGGTGCGTAGGAGGGATTGCCCCAGGGTGCCGAGGGAGAGGGGGAGGGTATTTTGGTTGAATATTGCTTGCTTAATAAGATTTCATTTTATCAAATAATCAATAGGAGATTTTAATTGATATTCATGGTATCTTTCAGTTTGATCGGGAAACAAATTGGATGTGTTCTTTTCTGAAGTTGATATGTATGCGGTTATAATATTTATGTTATTTCCGTTACTCAAAAACTCTGCACCAAACCATGCATTAGATTTATAAATTATGTATTCAATCTACAATTAACCTTAATTTAATTAAATGGTTGTAGTGTTGTTTTCATTAGATTTGGGAGAAGAAGATGATTTATAAATTATGTATTACAATTAACCTTAATTTAATTAAACGGTTGTATTGTTATTTTCATTAATAATTTTTTGAAAATCTAAAAAATACTATCGAAAGTCATTTCAAGAAAAATGGAGTTAACGAAAAATATCTTTAGTCAATAGCAAAATGATCCATTTTAGATGAACTCGTGCTCAATGGGTTGAGCGATGTGTTACCGAAATATTACTCCGCAATTCGGAAAAACAAGCACAATAAATTAAAACAAAAGCGTAAACGGTAAGTTCGAATCCCATGGTACTTGCACTTTTCTTAAAACTTCATTTGTTACCTCTTTTTGGTCATAGGAGTGTTATAGCATAGATTTTTCGGGATAAAACGAACTACGACTTAATGTTTGAGCACTCAAACAAATTATATAAGCCCAGGAAACTAAAGCAAGGATAGAACACAAAAATTTAGAAGAAGAAGAGCATAAGTTGTTTTCTGGAGAGAAAATATGCAGGTTTGTGTGCAGCTTGTAAAATCCATCTGCTCAACTAAGGTATTTATAGAAGAAGGAAGGTTAAATAACATTTAAACCATGACATTAACATTGATTTAAAATCAGTTTTGTAACCTTCATAATAGACATATTTAATATGAAAATTAAGATTAGAATTAATTCAAAACTAATTCATAATAAACAGAATTAATACGTTCCAGAACGATACTTCGAAAAGTACACACAAAAGGTGACACTGGAAGGTTACATCACAAAAGTAACTTCAAAGGCAAATTCTCCTTGAGATGAGTCAGTCAGTAGAATTTGAATCTTATGGTATATATGAGCTTAGCAATATGATATTATTTTCTTCAAACAGTCTATTACAGTTTTGCTATAAAGTATTAATGTATTATATATAAGACTTAATGTATTGATTATATTTTCAATTTTGCGACGTAATGACACTTTGTTTCTTGTAAATTGTCTATTATACTTTTTCTATAAAATACTGCATTTATACTATAAATTATTATATATAAGGCTTAAAGTATTAATGATATATGCAATTTTGTTATGTTACAAAGTATTATGCATTTCCTGCAAAATGTGTATTACATTTATGTTATAAAGTATTATATATAAGACTTAAAATGTTGATTATATATGCAATTATGTTATGTTATTAATCATGGTTGCAGTAAGCGCTAGGCGCTAGTCGGGCGCCCGGGCAGCGCCTAGCTCCTAAGCGTCCTAGGCGGAATATAGCTGGCGCTAGGCGGGCGCCAAAAAAACAGTGACAGACTTGCAGTTGGCAATTTTAATGGGGTTGTTTTCAACATTCAATCAAATAATACATCCAAATAAATGAAATAATGATAATTCATAAGTCATAACATCAAAATAATATTAAAAATTAAAAATACTCAAATACTTCAATTATCCAAAGATTCAAAGTATCAAACTAGTCTACGGGTATATATATATATATATATATATATATATATATATATATATATATATATATATATATATATACATATATAGGGTAGGGTTCCAGTGAGAACATATACTTAGGTGAGAACGTGAGAACACATCATGTGCATCCATCTAATATTTTTTTAATGGTCTAGATTAAATTAAGTGGGTGCGAACGCACATTAAATGTGTGCAAACGCGATTTAGTGTGTTTGCACACATTTAATGCGCGTTCGCACACACTTAATCTAATCTAGACCATTAAAAAATATTAGATGGATGCACATGATGTGTTCTCACGTTCTCACCTAAACACATGTTCTCATATGATCCTAACTCTCTCTCTCTCTCTCTCTCTATATATATATATATATATATATATATATATATATATATATATATATATATTTATTTATTTATTTATTTATATATATATAATGAAAAAAAAATAGCCAGGTCGAGCTGATTGGGTTAACTCGACCGAAATGGACGAGTTAACTCGGCT
Source organism: Ipomoea nil (assembly GCF_001879475.1). NCBI lineage: Eukaryota > Viridiplantae > Streptophyta > Magnoliopsida > Solanales > Convolvulaceae > Ipomoea > Ipomoea nil. Next base: position 4,172,528 of record NW_017619742.1, read on the forward strand.
AAGTTAGACGCTAGCCGGCTGATGGGGAATATACCCCGGGTTTAGGCTCCCCGTACGCTCCATGACCCTATAAATAGGGCCTTAGCCCTCCAAGTTAGAGGTTCCTTACCTTCACTTCCACTAGCTCTAATCTGTCTCTAGACACTCTTTCGTCTCCCTTCTCTCTACAAGCATAGAAGAAGAACATGAATAAAAGGATCTTTGAGCTTACATACAATATACTCTCTATATATACATCCTACGTATACGGGAATTACCCGTATCATTTCGAACCATCAAAGAAACATCTATGGAAAATTTCTGGAAACAGGGAGGAGGGATTCAAACCCAGGTTTTCAAGTATTGGACAAACACCCCCAACCACTACACTACTCTACTTGTTGGGGTATCTTTTCCATCTTTTGCACTTTTATCATGGGGATGAAGACCAAGTCAGAAAATTTTCTCTACGACAATACATGCATTGAACTCCACGCAGTAAAATATAAGTAGCTGGTCTCTGCATGTCGATGATCCACCATCCGTCAAATCTTCACTCCGCATCTCCGCCACCCGCCGCCGTCCCTACTGGTCGCGACGTCGTCGCCGTTAACAGATTTATTCAAGTCCAAGAACCGCCATTTATCCCCTGTAATTCTTTGCTTCGCTTCTAGAAGGTGGAAAAGGAGAAGTCTTGGGGCCAAAACTTATCCTTCAGTGGTGGGTGTGGGCGGTACGTGATGCAGTAGATAGGAGGGGCGCATGCAAGTTGGTTGGTAGAAAATCTCCATTACTTTCTTCTGCTATATTTTCATATTGTCTGGAAGATCACAAGCATGTGGTTTCCACCTCTATTTCCGATACTCCCGTGTAAACTGTGTGAGAAACGTGGCGGAGAAATCAAAGAGCAGCTGCTGCCTGGCCATTTTTCCGCCGAGATATATCTCCGGCAATGCTGGAGATGCGTGGCCTGCATGACCCTTATGTTTGAATGAAACTCTAGTTCTGGAAAAGAACAGAGCACGCTCTCCCCGATTAAGGTGTTGCCTCCATCACCGCTGCTGCCACCGTTGGAGAAGAGCTCCACCAGGTTGTCAGCGCCACCACGCCGCCGCCGAGAAGTGCAAAAGAATCCCAAGTGTATGAATGTGTACGAACAGAATAACTGGAGAAATTGACGTTCCTAAAAAAAAAAAAAAAAAAAAGAAGGTGGTGTTAGAGTTTCCTTCTCATTGGTGGGGGTAAGCGGTCCAGTGGTAAAAAGGCAAAGTAAAGAAATTAGAAATTAAATATTGCATGCATTTTGGTTGGTTAAAGGTGTTGGTGGGGCGTGGAAATCGAGCTAGTGGGAAGATAAAGGCTCTGTCACATCCTATTCTCTGTGGTTGGTCTCCCGGGCGTAGTATTTCATCTCCGGTTGTCGTCCTCGGTTCCGATTGCGGTAGAGGAATCAGTGGCAGAGAGCAAAGAGTTCCTGATTGTTAGTCAAAGCACGAGCGACGCCGAGCAGGCGTCACCAAGCTGAGCAATCCGGATTAATTACTCGGGTTGTTGGAGGATAAAAATAAATAGCATAGGGCTATTATTGTCTAATCCTCCTCCTATCTTTATGTTTCAACCGCTTCATATATAGTCTTCTTGTCTTCTCTGTAATCGCTTGCTTTTATCATAACAATACAATCTTCTTCTTCTTCTTCAATCTGCTCACTCTGCTTCTCATCTTCAATGTAGTCCCTTATTCCAACATGGTATCAGAGCAGCGGAAGTTCACCTACGCTGTTGCACTTTCCGGTGCCGGAGAAGTCAATGAAGCGACGCCGACATCTGAATCGCGAGTTCATTCATTCCGCAGAGGAATCTCTCACCAAGTTCAGAGGAACTACTTCGAGGAAGTAGACAATCCTTTGATTATCAACAGCAACGATAGCCCCTGTGCAATCCTAGTGAATCCGCAGAGGATTCTGAGTTCGGAGACGTCCGTAGCCGATCCGCAGCGGAAGGTGATCCAAGGATGTCCGTCAATTCCGATCACTCGATCTCCAGTCCGGTCAGCATCGGCAACGATTCCGCAGAGGAATCTGAATTCGCAGCGGCAGAGAAGCCAAAATCCAGAAGGTGTGGATAATCTGATTGCTCGATCGTCAGCTCGATCAACATCGGCAACGATTCCGCAAAGGAATCTGAGTTCGGAGCAGCTGACCTCCATAGCCGTTCAACAGATGAAGTCGATTCAAGTAGTTCGTCGGACATTTCGGCGCTACATTTTAGAAGTTCTCTTCAATGGCCTGCGACGCTTGGAGTACCGCGGCTACGATTCCGCCGGGATTTCCATTGATGCGACCTCCGCTGCTGTCCCTGCTCCTCTCGTCTTCCGCCAGGAGCGTCTTAACAGTGACCACTATGGTCTGGTCAAGGTTAAGCAGAGGATAATAGAGTACCTAGCTGTTCGCAAGCTGAAATCAGATGCAAGAGGTCCAATATTGTGTTTTGTTGGTCCACCTGGTGTTGGGAAGACATCTCTAGCATTATCTGTTGCTGCTGCTTTGGGCAGGAAATTAGTACGCATTTCTCTTGGTGGTGTCAAGGATGAGGCTGATATAAGAGCACACAGGAGGACGTATATTGGAAGCATGCCAGGGCGTCTAATTGATGGATTGAAGAGAGTAGGATCTGATGTACGGGGGGATCCTGCTTCAGCACTTCTTGAGGTCCTTGATCCTGAACAGAACAAAACTTTCAATGATCTCTATCTGAGCGTTCCATTTGACCTCTCAAAAGTAATATTTGTGGCAACTGCAAATAGGAAGCAACCTATTCCTCCTCCACTCTTGGATAGAATGGAAGTCATTGAGTTGCCTGGGTATACACCAGAAGAAAAACTTAAAATAGCAATGCGGCATTTAATTCCAAGAGTTCTCGATCAACATGGCTTAAATGCTGATTTCCTTCAAATTCCCGAGTGTATGGTTGAAGCTGTTTGTACTTATATTGAGCAAGATCGCCCATTCCTGGGAATTTGTCTTGTCCTGGGAATGGTTGATTTCTGGGTTGTTCACAATGATGTTATCACCAATTATGAGGCATTGAAAGAGACTCTCATCCGACATGATTTCACCTTTGAATCAGAAACAGATAAAGAGGTGATCCCAAAGCTTGCAAAGTTTGTATTTGATAAAGCTAATGAAGAAGGTGGTGAAAGTGTGCCATTCAGTCAAGTTGTGCTTGAAGTAATGAGACATCTAGAAGGAGCTTATGCTCTCATATTTAAAAGTCGGCATTACCCAAATGAGTTGATTGCCTGCAAACGTGGTAGTCCACTTGTTCTTGGTGTGAAAGACTTTGAAGAAGAGGCTGCCATTGGAGCATCATTTAGTGATCCTAAATTTCCCTCAAGCAATGGGCAACCAAAAGAGTTATTCTTGTCTAGTGATGCCAATGCTTTAGTTGAACACACCAAGAAGGTTTTGGTAATTGAGGATGGTGAAGTCATTCATATTAAGGATGGAGGTGTGTCAATTTATAAGTTTAACCAGACCAAGAAACAGCATGGTGGTACTCTTACTAGGTCTGGTTCTGTTCAACGTACCTTGTCCATTCTTGAGATGGAAGTGGAGCAGATAAATAAAGGAAAATATGAGCACTATATGCAGAAAGAAATCCATGAGCAACCAGAACCTTTGATACAGGGAGGATCATGTAAACCCAAGAGTGTACTATTAGGGGGCTTGAAGGATCACCTCAAAACTATAAGGAGAAGCCTAGATTTGCAGTAGCAGTCCTCACTACCTTGGTGCTGCAGTAGAAATCTAAGCTGGGCATGTAGGATCTACACGCTCAGCTTATGGGGGGGGGGGGGGGGGTGTTGGAGGATAAAAATAAATAGCATAGGGCTATTATTGTCTAATCCTCCTATCTTTATGTTTCAACCGCTTCATATATAGTCTTCTTGTCTTCTCTGTAATCGCTTGCTTTTATCATAACAATACAATCTTCTTCTTCTTCTTCAATCTGCTCACTCTGCTTCTCATCTTCAATGTAGTCCCTTATTCCAACACGGGTTTCACTGGATTTCCTCGGACATTCCAGGGCTCACTTTGGCTTATTCCCGATCGTGGCTGAAAACACCGGTGCACAACGTTCCTGGTCATCAGATCAATTCTCCGAGCCCGAAGTATTGGGAACAGCGTAGTTCCAGTTGTTAACAACATGGTCGTCCGTACAGCATCCCGGACTGGATCTTCTCCGAGCATATGACATATATATACATATTTACCGATCATATATGCGCATGTTTGACCGGACTGGAGTTTGTCAACCCGACCTTACGGCTCGCTGATCTTTCAGTGATGTACGTCTCCAAGCTCTCCAAGCTGATCTCTGACTTCCAGAATTCTAATTTTTAATGGGTTAGATTATTATGAAGAAAGCCAGAGTATCATTGCCAGTCCATCCAGAACTTGGGTTCGTTCAAACGTCCTGAGCGGCTAGCGGCCGTAATGATGAGGACGTTTTCCACGCATCCATCAAGTATCAAATTACAGTACAGTGTTAAGATATCGTTCCACTGGAGATGACTCTTGTAATGTTAGGAATTGATGCAAAGCGGAGTTAAGCACAAGCTAAAACTATTCTTTTAGAAGCTAGACCTATCGATAAGGAGATGGTTTGATATGATTAGGTTAATAAAAAAAGGACAAGTAAAACAAAGGACCGGGACTTGGTTGATTCAAGCTAAGATGCCAAATATTATACTAAAGATTAGGGAATTAAATCAAGGCATACGGTAAGTGAGATGCACAAAAGTGTCCAAATACCACTCTCGTAGCTATTTGGACTTGCAACCTCACCTTAAACTCCACTGTCGTGGCAATTCAACCCAAGGTTGCCCAAGCAAGAACACAAGGCATAAACTCTCCTTAATACTCGAAATACTCTCGTATGGGGCAATAAGTGTGTGAATGTGTGGCTAGTGTACAAGCTCTACTCTCGTAGCAACAAACACACTCCAAATCAAGCATATAATTGAGATCCAACAATTATACACAAATTCACAACAAACCCAAATCACACAACTAACCCTAGAGGACCCAAATAATCCCCTTTATGCAATACAACTCAAATAGGCATCAATAGCAAGAAATCAAACCAAATCCTAGTCTCAAAACACTTAGCTACTCATAATATAACAATAGAAACACAATATTAAAAGAGAAATTGAAAGCATAGATTAAAAGTAATGAGAAGAGATAAAAAGAACACTTCTCTATTGAAGCTTGTCCTTCATACTCCCACTAGTTCAACTCTAAGATTACATGCTAAGATCAAGTAGGACTTTTATTAGGCTTGTAATGGGGCTAAGGGTGAATGGTTGACAAAGAAAGGGTAAGAAAATCAAACAAAAGAGAGAACTTCACACTTATTCACAATTGATATTGGAAGATGTATGACAACAAAGAACTAAGGAGCAACTAACAACTAAACACAAAGCAACACTCTTAAGTAGTGGAGGTTGAGTACAACTTTCAACGCAAACTATCAAACTTTTATTCAACTTCTTGTTTTTCATTTCCACTTTTTCCCTTTACACTTTTATTTTTATTTTTATTTTATAACAACAAACCAACTTTTTTAATGAATCAAGACCTCCACACTTAGACAAGATTATAGAGAGAGTTGCTAACAAAACAAGCTCCTAAAAGAAAAAGAATCACTTCCATGAAAAAGAACAAGTGTTCTATTATCTCAAGGGTGGAGGGAAACATTTTTGGCTAAGGTTTAAGGGTTAAATGACAAGGGTTAATACAAGAAAAAACAAACACAAAGGGGATTAAGTGCTTAGCACTTATTGAACAAACACAAAAGGCTCAACTGAGACAACTAGGGGTAAACAAATATGTATAAGGGTAAGTTTAAAGGCTTGGGCTAAACAAAAATGGCCTAAATCATTTCAAAACATGCAAACCTTAGATTTCACTTGGAGAGTAATGAGGCAAGTTCTAGCAAAACAACCATTACCGGAATCTCACATAAGCCTTCACTAGCAATGCACAACACACAAGATCAAGAATTTATTCAATTATTAAGGAGTTAACAAGGTCATTGGCAAGAGAATAGATCAATCATGCGCTACACTTTGACTCTCAATCACAAGTTGAGTTGTAACAAGTTCCACCAAGCCAAACCACAAACCAACAAAGCGGAGTAATCACAACTACAAGAAGCTACAAGGTGAAATCCTAAATGATTTTAGCAAAAAGGGAGATTTCAACAACTACTATTAGAGGAAACTAAATGCAAGGAGAACAACCTAAAGAAAACTAAATTCTAAAAAGAACAATTTTCTTCCAAGGCTCAAGAGCAAGAATAAGCAAAAATAAAGCCCAAAGTGAACCCTCCACACTTAGACAAAAACATCGTCCCCGGTGTTAGAGAAGTTAGAAACAATAATCAAAAGGAATGTAACACCAAGAAACAAAAGTATTCACAAAAATGACAAAAAAAATCCATCCTTCTAGCATGAACAATTCACAAAAAATAATCCAAAAGCGAGGATGAAGATGATGGAAAGTGCTAGTTCCCTGAAATGATTCATTGGGAGTAGGAGGGGGTTCATGCAACCTACGTGGGCTCAAAATGTGTTAAGTAAATCCAACTAAAGAAAGCATAAAATAAAATAAAAGTGCAGTAAAGCAAATTTAAAATAAAAGAGAAGGGAGTCAGTGCTCCGGAGGCCCTTGAGTGGGGTAGTGATGTGCTCTGAAGTCCTGCCACTGGGTCCACATTTCTGTGACTTGAGTCTCAAGATTTCCCACGGAAGCGCGTAAGGACTGTAGTTCCTAGAGCACTGTGGATTGGAAGCCATCAAATCTAAAATTCATGTCCGCTTTAAGGCCATCAAACAACTGTTGCTGAAATGCTTGCATTTGCTCACAAGAGTCCGCCACATGAATGGGTCGGCTTCGGGGGGGGGGGGGGGGGGGGGGGAGCTGAGACTTCTTGCTCATGCACACGGTCAGGTACTGGGCGTGAGATTTTTAAATTCAAGAGGCAGCGCTCGGATTGAGGGATGATATGTGCAATGGGCTGCAATTCCTCCAATTTTTTCTCAAAACCCAAGCTCTTTAGTAGCTTCGTAACAAAAGGTCCAATGTACGGTATTGCTAGATCCTTGTTTGTGTGTTTGTGGAACATGCTAGCCATAACAACACCCAAATGGATTGGAACCTTGTTGACAATGCTGTAGAGACATAAAAGATCAATTTTGCTCACTACCCCTAGAGAAGACTTTCGGCCTGTGAATGAGTGGGCAAAAATATTGTGGATGATCCTCAACTCTGGTGGAAGTTCACTTTGCTTGCTAATACCCGGATCATACTCATAGCCTTGAAGAGAAATTTGGTTCGAAAATGCTTGCCGGTCTGGAGGATTGGGGACATCGGTCAATGATTTCATGGAGTTATGCTCGTCGAACTCCTCTCTCGTGTAAAAACCCAAGTGGATAGCCAAGTCATCTGCACTAAGTTGGAATTCCTTCCCAAATACCGTGAATTTGATGTCCTTCTTACTTGGTTTATGAGCCTCTCTTGGACAAGAAAGTGTTGCAAGGATTTCCAAAGTGGGTAAGGCATAAGTGGGCTCACGGAAATGGAGGAAAAAATACTCCCACTCTGGTAGGCCTTCAACGAGCTCAAATACCTTGTCCTTAATGCCAAACTGAACAAGCACGGGCGGATGCAAATATCTTACTTCTCCAAAACCTTTCTTCTTCCAGTTTTCATACTTTTCTTCTAACTCCTTATTGTCAAAATGTGGGGATTCCTCCTCTCGGGCTTGAATATATGTGCTCCCCCTCTTTTACTTTACTAGACTCCCCCGTGTCAATTCTTGGCCTTTTCTTTTTGTTAGGGGGAGCAGACTTCTTCTTTGATGGCATTTTTTTTTCTACAAAGACATCATATAAAGAAAAGCAATACCACCAAATTCCAAATGCAATCAATTTCAAAAGAAGTTAAGCATTTAAGCATAAACAAAAATTGGAACTTTGAAAAAGAGAGAATTCATTATGCACAAGTATTCAATATTCAAAGAAAAATAAAATCACCAAAATCCATTCATCAAAATATATGTGAATTAAAAACCATTCATCATCATGTTAGCCAAAAATGCAAGTAAAGCCGAAGTGTGTATCAAGAGACAAAGTCTAAGCTTTAACAATTAAAGAATTAAGCACCAAAGAGCTATACACACTAGTTCCAAAAGCTAAAGAGCATGAAAAATCATAAGAATATCAAAAATAAAAAAGAAAATTCGGATTTTGCAAGAGGGTCCCAAAAATATAAACATTAGAGTCCAAAAAATTCAACAATTTAAGCACAATAGAGCATAAATATATACAAATGGTCATCAAGACCTAAGCTATTTAAGGATTAAAGCTTAAAAAAAAAAAAGAAATTCGTACCTAAGCTTGGTGGAGAATAGAAATTCGAAATATGTTGACAAATGAAGCAAATAGCAACAAGCAACCACACCCAAGACTTAATCTTGCCCAAAGATGGAGGAAAAATGAAGAAATTTGAACACCCACATAAATTTCAAGAAAAGGAAGAAGAAGAAAGAGTAGAAGTTGGGAGATGAGGGAAAGAAATTAGGTTTTGGGAGAAGAGGGAAATAAGAGGGTTGAGAGATTGGGGAAGAAAAGAGAATAAAAAAAATAATTTTTTTTTTTTTTTTTTTGAGATAAGAGACTAAAATAACGTTAAGCATAAAAACTAATCAAGCACTTAAAATTTAAAAACAAAAATAAAACACAAGGAAAACTAAACGTGATATGCAATAAAATAAGAGAAAATATGATATGCAAGCCCTTGGGGTGCCTCCCAAGTAGCGCTATTTTTAACGTCGTATGCCCGACGATACCTCAAGTGGTCAAGTCACCGATGGCTCATCGAGGCTCAAATTTGCACTAGCCTCTATCACATCACCTTCAAAGTACCTCTTTAAACTTTGTCCATTAACCGTAAATTGTTTTCCATCATTTGATGTAAGAATCACCGCTCCCGATGGATAAGCTTCCACAACCTTGAATGGTCCAAACCATCTTGACTTTAATTTGCCCGGGAAGAGTTTGAGGCGTGAATTGAAAAGAAGGACACCATCTCCCGGTGCAAACTCCCTTCTTAAAATTCTCCGATCATGCCATTTTTTTGTTCTTTCTTTGTAAATCTTGGCATTCTCATATGCATCTAACCGGAACTCTTCAAGTTCATTCAATTGAAGGAGGTGCTTCTCACCCACAAGCTTTTGGTCAAAATTGAGACTTTGAATGGCCCAATAAGCTTTATGTTCAATCTCTATGGGCAAATGACATGATTTCCCGTAAACAAGCTTGAATGGAGATGTACCAATTGGAGTCTTGTATGCCGTTCGGTAGGCCCACAATGCATCATCTAACTTCACTGCCCAATCTTTCCTTGACGGGTTCACCATTTTCTCCAAGATTGACTTTATTTCCCTATTTGAGAGTTCCACTTGACCACAAGTTTGAGCATGGTATGGTGTGGACACCTTGTGGTGAATCCCATATTTGAGCAAGACCATTTCAAGTGGTTTGTTACAAAAGTGAGTACCATTGTCGGTGATAAATGCCCTCGGAACTCCAAACCTTGAGAAAATAAATTTCTTGACAAACTTGATCACCACTTTAGCATCATTGGTGGGGCTAGCTATTGCTTCAATCGATTTTGACACATAGTTCACCGACCAAGAGAATATAGGTATTGCTATATGAGCTTGGGAAAGGCCCCATGAAGTCCAAACCCCAAACGTCAAATAGTTCAACCTCAAGAATACCGGGGTGTGGCATTTCATGTCTTTGCCCCATAGAACCCGTGCGTTGGCACCTATCACACTTCTTCACAAACATTTGAGCATCCTTGAAGAGAGTAGGCCAATAAAATCCTGCTTGAAGCACCTTCCCCACGGTCCTATTAGCTCCAAAATGGCCTCCATACGTGAGGAATGACAATGATAAAGAACACTTTCAAACTCATCTTCCGGTATACATCTTCTCACAACACCATCGGCACATCTTTTAAACAACAAAGGCTCATCCCAACAATAAGAATTTGCATTGTGAATGAACCTTTTCTTTTGATCATATGAGAACTCCGGGGGAACATAGCCACTAACCAAGTAGTTCACCTTGTCGGCATACCATGGAGAAAATTTCTGAGCGGCATATAAATACTCCCCGATGAATGAATCATTGATAGGTAATTCCTTAGCATGATGTTTCTTGTCTTGTCCCGACTCAAGTCTTGACAAGTGATCCGCAATGACATTTTGGGAACCTTTCTTATCCCGGATCTCAATATCAAACTCTTGTAAAAGCAAAATCCACCGGATCAACCTAGGTTTGGCCTCCTTCTTAGCAAATAAAAACTTCAATGCGGCATGGTCCGTATGAACAATGAACTTGCTTCCAACCAAGTAGGACCGAAATTTCTCAATGGCAAAGACAACCGCAAGGAGCTCCTTCTCGGTGGTTGCATAATTTAGTTGAGCATCATCTAAGGTGTGGCTTGCATAATAAATGACATGCAACACCTTGCCTTGCTTTTGCCCGAGTATTGCCCCCACCGCATAGTCACTTGCATCACACATGAGTTCAAAGGGTAAGCTCCAATCAGGTGGTTGAATAACCGGTGCTTCACATAGAGCCTTTTTATCCTACAAAAAGAATCAAGACAAGCATCATCGAAATAAAATTCAACATCTTTAGCAAGAAGGTGAGTGAGGGGCTTAGCAATTTTTGCAAAGTCTTGTATAAACCGGCGGTAGAAACCAGCATGCCCCAAAAATGCTTCTAATACCCTTAACAGTGGTGGGTGGTGGCAACTTCTCAATAACTTCAATTTTTGCCGGATCAACCTCTATACCCTTGTCGGAGATTTTGTGCCCCAAGACAATTCCCTCGGTCACCATGAAGTGGCATTTCTCCCAATTAAGAATAAGATTGGCCTCTTGGCATCTCTCCAATACTTTATTCAAATTAGCCAAACAACCATCAAATGTAGCGCCATAAACCGAGAAATCATCCATGAAGACTTCCATGATTTCTTCAACAAGATCCAAAAATATAGCCATCATGCACCGTTGAAAAGTGCCCGGTGCATTACATAACCCAAAAGACATCCTTCTAAAAGCAAATGTACCATAAGAGCATGTGAATGTGTCTTTTCTTTATCTTCCAGATGAATCATGATTTGAAAGTATCCCGAGAAACCATCCAAGAAGCAAAAGTAGTTATGCTTAGCCATTTTCTCCAACAATTGATCAATGAAAGGCAAGGGGAAATGATCTTTTCTCGTGGCTTTGTCGAGTTTCCTATAATCCACACAAATGCGCCACCCCGTGACCAAACGTGTAGGAATGAGCTCATTGTTCTCATTTGGCACAACGGTGAAGCCCCCCTTTTTAGGCACCACATGAACCGGGCTCACCCATTTACTGTCGGAGATCGGATAGATGATTTCCGAATCAAGCAACTTAATGATCTCCTTTTTCACCACATCCTTCATATTAGGATTCAACCTTCTTTGATGCTCAACCGAAGGTTTGTGCCCCTCTTCAAGATAAATCCGATGCATACAATAAGAGGCATTAATCCCAATAATATCATCAATAGTATACCCGATCACACTTTTATGCTTTCTCAAAACAAGAAACAATTTGTCAAGTTTCTCATCATCCAAACTTGCATTGACAATTACGGGGTAAGTAGAATTTTCACCAAGGAAGGCATACTTTAAATTTGATGGTAATGCCTTGAGCTCAACCTTTGGAGCATCCTTCTTCTTAAGCAAAATTTTCCCTACTTCAAAAGCGAGTTCTTCAATGATCGGGCCTTCATGTGGTGTCAAAGTAGTATCATCATCCAGGAATTTCACACTTTCATTGATCTCCTCCATCTCATGACTTTCCTCTATGGCATCACCAAATGAATTTTTCAAGAGGATCTTTGACATGTTTGTTTACAAACTCTTGTACACAATCTTCAATAATATCCATTCTAAAACACTCATCAGCACAAGAAGGATTTTTAGCCATCTTGAAGATATTGAATTCCACTTTGTCATCCCCAACCTCAATAACCAAAGTGCCGCTCTTCACATCAATCATTGCACCCGCCGTAGCTAAGAAAGGTCTCCCTAGAATGATTGGAATCCTATCATCCTCCTCCATCTCCAAGACCACAAAGTCTCCCGGAATGAAATACTTGTCAATTTTTACCGGTATATCTTCTAGGATTCCAACGGGGTGCTTGACTGAATGATCCGCCAATTGTATAGTCATGGAAGTGCTATTGGGATCGCCCAACTTTAACCTCTTACATAGTGAATAAGGAATGAGGCTAACACTAGCCCCCAAGTCACACAATGCCCTACTCACTACCGCACCTCCAATCACACAAGGGATTGAGAAACTTCCCGGATCTTTTAACTTTGGAGGTAGCTTGCTTTGAATTATGGCACTTGATTCCTCACTCATGGCTATGGTGGCTTGCCCTTCAAACTTCCTTCTATTGGATAGAATCTCCTTCAAGAATTTAGCATATGAAGGAATTTGAGTCACGACATCAAGAAGGGGGATGGAGATGTCAAGTTGCTTAATCAAATTAAAGAATTTGATTTTCCTTTCATCAAGATTGACTCTTCTCAAGCGTTGAGGAAATGGTAGAGGGGGAGTGTACTTCTCAACCTCCTTATTCTTGTTTCCATTTCCCATTTGAAGTGTTTCACCTTCTAAATCTTGAGCATCCTCTAGCACTTTCTCCTCGGGCTCTCTTTCCTCCACCACTTCTTCTAGTTTCTTCTCAAGTACTAAGGGTGGATCTTGAAGTTGTTTTCCACTCCTAGTTGTAATGGCATTCACTTGATCCTTGGGATTTTCAGAATATGCCGGTAACTTTCCAATAACCTTGTTTCTTGATGGTGAAGCTTGGTTTGCAATTTGGTTTTCAAGCATTTTGTTATGAGCAACCACTTGATCAACTTTGGCATTCAAATTTTGAATAGCTTGAAACAAATCCTCCAAACTTCGCCCCTTAGGTGCCTCAGTTGTTGGTCTTGGTGGATGAGGTTGATTTCCATGATACCCAAATTGACTAGGCCCTCCTTGATGGCCTTGATAACTTGCTTGACCATGATATCCTTGATTCGGTCTCCACTGTTGCTGAGTCCCTTGATAATTCCCTTTGTAACCTTGTTGACCTTGAAACCTGGGAGGTGACTATAACACCCCGAAATTTTGAAACTTTTAAAGCTTATATAATAAAGATAATTTCTCATAAAATCCCAAACAGAGTAATACTAATCACAAGTGTACGGGGTGCTATGCCACATCTGAGCTGGAGAACTCAGATGCACAGGCTAAACTAACTAATATCCTCAATACATCATTATGGCACGCAGGCCGAAATGAAAGACTATCTATCTAATCCACGATCTTCTAGCGCGCTCTGGGATCTACTCGTCTGTGCCTGAAAGCCAAATATATCTGTTCAGCGAGAGATGCTGGTAACCCACTCCAACGCGTTGAAATACATTATAAGTATATATACATATAGATATAAGAAAAGTCATTTCGAAGCAGGGAGATATATCCTAGGAAACTCTAGTTTCAAAATCGGAATAGACTCGACAGATATGGATAAGCACATTCAACAGATATAACCAAACATGTAAAGATACTAGCATATATCCTATGGGATAATCACATTCAACAGTTATAACCAAACATGTAAAGATACTAGCATATGTCCTATGGTTATAGATTCACTTCATCTCATTTATATCATCATTCATCTCATCACACAAGCACACTTTGTTGGCGCCACAGGACCAATCGCATGCCCATACATGAGGGTCAGCGTATATAGCTCTGACACAACCCCGCAGCACCCTGCCTCGTATCGCAACACGAAGGGGTCGATCGCAACCGACCGATGAACCGCAGCTCATCATAATGTTTGATCGCAACCAAATAGTGGACCGCAGCCCAAGAGTGATCATCTTATCGCAGCCAGGAATATGAACCGCAGCTCATGTAAGACGTTTGATCGAAACCAAACGGTGGACCGCAGCCCGAGAGTGTAATTCTGACCGCAGCCAGCTTCTGAACCGCAGCTCAGGAATAACCAATTTGATCGCAACCAAATTGGGGTATCATGCACACATCACTACAACAAATCAGCTTTTTAGTGACATATAGTTAGCGGCGGTTATTTATAACCGCCTCTAAATAACTATTTTGAGGCGGTTATAAAAACCGCCACTAATTTTGTACTTAAACTTAAGAAATGTTAATTTATTTTTAATTTATTGTATATTTTAGTGGCAGTTCTTTTAACCGCCACTAAAACTCAGCTAAAATAAATGTATATTCTAACAAAGATGATCTTAATCGTAGCTAAAAATCAACAAATTATTTATAAAATCTAGAATTCCTAATCTGAAACCCCTAGCCCTCACCTGCGTTCGGCAACTCCGTCTGCTCCGACCTGGCGACATCCGTGTCGGCGTCTCCTTTGTTTGCTCCATGACGTCTCCTCCGTTTGCTCGACGGCATCTCCTCCGACCTCCAACGGACCACCGCTCCAGTTTCCGGTCTCCACCAGTCTCTCTAAAGTGTGTGCTCCACAGAGGCACGGCTCCACTGCAGCAGCGATTAGTTGACGTGTTAATCGCTCCACCACTACAGCCTCCATTACTCCCCGAGTTCGGCAGTTGGCATCTCCTACGACCTCCGTCTCCACCGCCACTGACCAAATGGGTACTGCTCGACCTCTGTAAAGCCGTCCGTTAAGACTTCTGACCAAGTCTATGACTGCAGAAAAAGGGGATTAGTCCATTGTAAGGTTTGTAGACTCCTGTGAATTTCTCACTGATTTTGTTCTCAAACAGTGTGTCTGTATGAATTTATGAATTTAGTTTTTGATGTTGCTTATATTATTCTAAATGTTGTGAATTTATATCAATTATTTTTAATTTTTGAGGATTATTGTGAATTTCTTTTTGAATGTTTTTTGCAATTTGATTGATTCTCTCGATTGGAACTTGAATTCTTCTGCTAGTTTTCAGGATTGTTCATAGATTAGTCTTTTGTAGAAATTGCACTCAAGGTGTTTGTCATATTGTTTTTGAGCTGAAGTTTGATTGTGTTTTGAATAATTTGTGTTTGTTATTAATGGTGAGTTGTACTAGCATTTCGAGAGGCTAAAATTGCAGTTGGTTGTCATAGAAATGACATTGAATATGTTAATTGCACAATTTTAATAAGCTCAAGGATTCAATTGAATATTTGATTGTGATTTTAGTTGTAGAAATTCTCTCTATTTATTTCGTTTTCTGGTTCATAAATTTTCATTATTACATTCCTTTTTTTTTTTTTTTTTTTTTTTTTTTTTTTTTTTTAATGGAAAAAATCATTGTGATTTAAACAAGACTTATAGTTGTTAATCTTACTGTTGAATTATTCCTTCTTTGGGGTTTATTAATGTTTTTTACTGCTTATAGACTTGGAATACAAAAGTTATCCAAGATTGCATCTTTATTGCCACTTCTCAAGTTATCTTCTTATCTGTTTCATTTTTAGTTATCTGTGTTTGTTCTACAGAGTACAGACTAAGGTTATATGGTAAGATTATCTGTTCTTTTATTACTGTTGAATTCTGTCTTAACAAGGATATATGCTAAGGTGAACTAATTCCTCAAATTCTCAATTCTAGTGTGTCTAAGTTTTAAATGAGGTTTGAAACTTTTTTTGGTTCTTTTTATGTTTTGGCCCCTTTGTGTATTTTATAATTTTTGTGTATTCCTGCAGGTGGCACGTAATGTGTTTGAAGCAGGGTTGAAAAACTTTATGCATGAACCTGAATACATTCTTGAGTGAGTTTCCTTCCCTTTTTTGCATCAAAATTCTGTATATATATATAAGCATGAATCTGTTGCCTTGTTCAAGTTAGTAGTCCATTTTTTAGCAATTGTTCCTTTTAATTATTTGTGATTCTTTGAAGTAAATTCTCTCTGCATGTTCTTCATTTATCTTGATACATGGTTTTATTTCTCCTCTGATTGTTAACCTAATTCTGGTTTCTATGTGTAGCAAGTATCACTACAAAAAACTAGACATTTAGCTACGTTTAGTTAGCGGCGGTTCGATAAAACTGCCATTAAATATTTATTTAGTGGCAGTTATACTAACCGCCGCTATTTTAACAACGAAACTTAAATCATAAGATAAAATGCTAGTAACCATTTTACCAGCTGTTTTCTTTAACCATCTTAAATCATAAGTTAATTTATTTTTAGGGTTATTCCATCTTTTCACCCACATCTCAATGTTGGAACAACACAACACAACATATAAAGCAATTCACATTAGAAAACAGGATGCATCCCTAAAATTAATCTTTCTATATATCCTCCGCTTTCTCTCCCTATATGCATATATTTATGTGGTCTTATCATTCTATACATATGACAATTCATCTTTCTTTCTCTTTGTAAATCTTGTATGATAAACTACTAAAGTTTGAAAAATCCTTCATATAGAGATTATGCATGGATAAATCTTGGGTTAATTTGCAGCGAAATACTTTGGAATATATAGAAGGGGTAAACAAATTAATTGATTTTGCAATTGGGGCATAGATGTATTGAAGGAAGAATATTGTGTCCTTGCGTGAAGTGTAAATTTAGGTATTAGTTATATAAATTTGACGTGAAAGAACATTTAATTTGTGATGGGATTGTACCTGGATATGTTAATTGGATTTGGCATGGTGAAGGGGGATCTTTAGACACTTCTAGTAGCACTCCTAATGTGCAAATTGAGAATCCTGAAGTAAATATCATTCATGATGCTTTTGCACATATTTCACATGGTATAAATGAACCTTCAACATCACAACAAACACTACTTGGGGATGGAGTATTACCTAGAGAGGATAGTGAAGACAGTAAAATATTTTATGAATTGCTCAAAGATGGAAATCAAGAGTTGTATGAAGGGTGTAGCAAGTACTCAAAATTATCATTTTTGTTGAAGTTGTACCACATCAAGTGCTTGGGTGGAATAAGCAATAAAGCAATGTCTATGATTTTTGAATTGTTAAAAGATGCTTTTGAACAAGCAAGGCTTCCTGATTCTTTCTATGAGGCAAAAAAAACCATCAATAGACTTAGTCTTAATTATGTTAGCATTCATGCATGTCCAAATGATTGCATGCTATACTGGGGAGATGATAAAGTTGCAGAAACATGCAAAGTATGTCATACTTCAAGATGGAAACAACCAAACGGGAAGAATGGTGGTGATGTGCGTTGTGGTAGCAAGTTTAAAAAGAAACCTTCTAAAGTGTTGCGTTACTTCCCTCTTAAGCCTAGGTTGCAACGGTTGTTTATGTCTTCTAAAACTGCTGAATATATGAGATGGCATGCTATGAATAGTAACAAAGATGGGTTGATGCGACATCCTAGAGACTCTGAATCATGGAAGCGATTTAATGAAGTCCATGTAGAATTTGCTGCTGACCCACGAAATGTTAGACTTGGATTAGCTGCGGATGGTTTCAATCCATTTGGACATCAAAGTTCTACACATAGCACTTTGGCCTGTGATTTTAATTCCTTATAATTTGCCTCCATGGATATGTATGAAACAAACCTCATTTATTTTGTCTATGATTATTCCTGGGAAAAAGATGCCAGGGAATGATATAGATATTTACATGCAACCATTGATTAAAGAGTTAAATGAGTTGTGGAGTTTTGGAATAGAAACATTTGATGCTTCACAGGGTCAGTTTTTTAAACTACATGCAGCTCTAATGTGGACCATTAGTGATTTTCCTGGGCTAGGTAACTTATCTGGGTGGAATACACATACAGGGCTAGCATGCCCCTCATGCAACTTTGATTTTTTGCCAAATCGCCTTCCACATAGTAGGAAGTGGTGTTTTATGGGTCATCATCGGTTCTTAGGGTCTTCTCATCGGTATAGACATCACAACTCTAAATTTGATGGAACCAAAGATTTGAGAAGTCCGCCAAAGATGTTGTCAGGTTCAGATGTTTTGAATCAGCTTGCAGATATCAATATTACATTTGGGAAAAACCTAGAAATGACTGAGAAGGGGAAAAGATCACGAGTGAGAAGAGTTGAAGATGGTGATACGCAACAATGGAAGAAGAGAAGTATATTTTTCCAACTCCCTTATTGGGAATTCAATTTGTTGCGCCACAACCTTGATGTCATGCATATTGAAAAAAATGTTTTTGACAATGTGTTGTTTACTTTGCTAAATGACCCTGCAAGATCAAAAGATAATCTAAATGCTCGAATGGATTTAGTGTCAATGGGTATAAGAGATGACCTTTGGCCTAATGAAAATGGAAAATACTCTCCAAGTTGTTTTACAATGACAAATATATATATTTAGCGGCGGTTACAAAACCGCCGCTAAAATTTATTCAAATAAATAAATATATTTAGTGGCGGTTACAAAACCGCCGTTAAATTTTTTGAAATAAATATATATATTTAGCGGCGGTTTTGTAACCGCCGCTAAATGCACTCAAAACCGCCGCTAAATGAGTTTTCCATTAATTCCCGCGGTTGTTGAAAACCGCCGCTAAATGCTTCGCGACACACTATTTAGACACGGTTGAATAACCGCCACTAAACATACTAGTGGCGGTTTGAAACCGCCGCTAAACGCAAAAAAAACCGTCGCTAAATGCCTGATTTGGTGTAGTGCATAACACATAGCAAGCACATGCAACCTACATTATCACATTGGGAAAGGGGAGGAAACGTATAACGAAACCTATGCGTGGTCATCCACATACTAGGAATAATCCTATGGGTTTCATATTTCTTTCACCTAGGCCAACGGGATACCAATTCAACTAGCATGCGATATATAAGACTCATTTATCCTACGAACGGTACCCGAAACATCAAACTAGACTTAGGCACGATAAACAGAGTCCGTTGGGACACCACGAGGATCGGGGAAACATCAAACGGGGAAGCCGAAGACCCAAGGTGGGTAAATTCCAGCGGGTAGCCGGTGGTTGGAGGACAACCCACCGGCGACAAGCCTCCGGGCAGCGGGTGCCCGGCGGGCAGTCGCCTGCCCGCTGCCGGCAGCGTCCTTTTCGGGCAGCGGGTTGGTGGCGGGTCCCCCTACCCCCACCTACCCCCCACTGACTCTTTATCAAAATAAACGTCACGGGATCCTTTGTGGAACCCGAAACCATGCTTGGACACTTTTAAACACAATTGATGACACCACGTAGACAATTAACGGATCAACAGTAAGAATCATATAGCACATATCCTATCATGACTTCTAAGCATAATCAACACCCGAACATGCGAATTCCCACCCAAATATATCAAGAATAACACAATATGAGTTTCACGATTCATCCTAGGGCTCTAATCATATTTAAATCAACGAGATCATAGTTCATCTTTTAACATCAAGAAACATCAAGATTTATCAAGAACATCACATAATCATCAAGAACCTCTTATCATCATCAAGATCATCAAGATCCCACATAAAATCATCTCACCAATTATCAAGATCATATCATCACTACCATAAACGATTCATCGAGACACAAGCATAGAGAAGAAGCCAAGGAAGGAGATTATAGCAAAGAAAATAGGTTTTGTTGAGACATGGGTTACCTCTTAGCCTTAATTAATTTCCTTGGCTATGAAGGGTCTTTCTTTAAGATTCCTTCTTTCTTGATTTCTCCTAGGGGATTTCTTGGAACTTCTTGTGTGGTGAGAGATTATTGTGGTGTGGGTTCTAAGTGCCTCCTAGGCCCCCTATTTATATATTTAAGATTCCTAATTAGGGTCCAAGTGGTATGGGTTTGCTAATTCTATTTCCTATAGGACTAGGGGATTGGTTTTAGGGATAAGGGCCCATGGACCATGGTGGACCTTTCTTAATTAATTACTGGAATTTAATTCTTTCTTTTGGGTAAATGATTAAATGATTAATTGGTTTTAGGGGTCGTAACACGGGGTGTTACAGTGACCCTCTAGCAACACCCGCAGGATTAGTAGCCCCTGATGGGTTGCTCCAAGAAAAACCAGGATGAGTGTTGCCTTGATGTTGGAAATTCCTTTGATAGGGCCCTGAAGATCTCCCATAGCCAACATGATCAACATGCTCCATCATAGTACCATGTGAACCCTGTGAGCTCTGTGAACCGGTCTCAAGAATATAGCAATCAACTAAAGCATGACCACCCCCACATATCTCACAACATATAGTAGAAGCATAAGTGTGATAAGGTGATACCGGTGATAGTGTGGAGGTAGAAACTGGCACATGAGTAGGAACCGGAGGGGTGGTAACTACCGGTGGTTGAGTTTGATTCTGAGCAATCTTCTGAACCATGTGCACAACAGAATCTAACTTGGCAGCCAAAGCAGAACTTTGATCAATCTCATAAATCCCGGCTCCAAGCTTTTGATTAGACCTCTCATTATACCAATAAGCAGTATTAGAGCAAATCTTGTCAAGCAAATTTTTGGCATCATCGGGCTCTAGCTCCATGAAAGTACCATTTGAAGAAGAATCCACAATGACCTTAGAGTTATCAGAAAGACCCTCATAGGAAGAAACAATCAAATCCCTAGTAGACATATTATGATGAGGGCATTGTCTTTGTAGATCTTTGTATCTCTTCCATGCTTCATACAAAGACTCAGAAGGCATTTGTCTAAACTGTTGGATTTGTTTCTTCAACCTTGAAGCTTTTGATGGTGGATAAAAATCTCTCATAAACTCATGATGAAGTTGGTCCCAAGTTTGGAAATGATCGGCAGGATGAGAATCAAGCCACACTTGTGCATCATCTCTAAGTGAGAATGGGAACAACTTCAATCGGATGGCATCAACTGAAACTCCATTAATCTTCAAGGTCTTGCAAAACCTTAGAAATTGCCTCATGTGACTTGTAGGATCTTCACTCTTTGAGCCTCCAAATTGATTATTAGAAAACAAGGAAATCATTGCCGGCTATTTCAAAGTTATTCGCTTCCACTCCCGGATAGTAGATACCATCCTCCTCATCAATATCCCCCGCAACATAATCAAGCAATCTCCTCCTTTGTTGGGGACCTCTAGGTTGTGGCATTTGAGCTCGGGGGCACTTGAGGTTGTGGTGGTGGTCTCGGTGGATAATAGTATCCATAGTGATAAGGAGGGGGAGGTGGATATGGATAATGGTATGGCGGTGGAGCATGAGGATGATTCCCTTGTGGTGCATCTCCGAGAGGTGGAATTTCATGAGGTTGAAAGCCTTGTTGAGGCATCCCTTGATGTCGAGGACTAGGCACTTGAGAAGGAATACGAGCATGTTCTTCAATAGGGACTTGTTGATAGTCATTTTGAATCGGAACCCTCCTAGGATCATTTTGAGGATTTGGAACATGGTGTTCCCCTTCTTGTTCAGGAGTATCACATGTAACTCCTTGGCTTGTGCTCTCCATGGCTACTCTTTGTTGTTGAAGAATGGCACGATGTTCTTTTCTCCTTTGCTTGACACCTCTCTCAATTTCCAAGTCAAGTGGTTGCAAACCTCCAACTCCTTTGGATCTTGTGTGCATATAAGTTCAAAGATGCCCCTTCAAGCAAAGAAAACTAGAGCAAAAGGTAAGAAAAGTAAAATAAAATTAAAACAAAGAAAAAAAATGGTCTAGTCTCCTAGAATAGTCATTCACTAATGTTAACTACCACAAAACAATCAAAACCAAGCCATCCCCGGCAACGGCGCCAAATTTGATGAGGACATTTTCCACGCATCCATCAAGTATCAAATTATAGTACAGTGTTAAGATATCGTTCCATTGGAGATGGCTCTTGTAATGTTAGGAATTGATGCAAAGCGGAGTTAAGCACAAGCTAAAACTATTCTTTTAGAAGCTAGACCTATCGATAAGGAGATGGTTTGATATGATTAGGTTAATAAAAAAAGGACAAGTAAAACAAAGGA
The DNA here is from genome assembly GCF_001879475.1 of Ipomoea nil. Lineage (NCBI taxonomy): Eukaryota > Viridiplantae > Streptophyta > Magnoliopsida > Solanales > Convolvulaceae > Ipomoea > Ipomoea nil. The sequence continues at coordinate 4,194,595 of NW_017619742.1, forward strand.
CCGGGACTTGGTTGATTCAAGCTAAGATGCCAAATATTATACTAAAGATTAGGGAATTAAATCAAGGCATACGGTAAGTGAGATGCACAAAAGTGTCCAAATACCACTCTCGTAGCTATTTGGACTTGCAACCTCACCTTAAACTCCACTGTCGTGGCAATTCAACCCAAGGTTGCCCAAGCAAGAACACAAGGCATAAACTCTCCTTAATACCCGAAATACTCTCGTATGGGGCAATAAGTGTGTGAATGTGTGGCTAGTGTACAAGCTCTACTCTCGTAGCAACAAACACACTCCAAATCAAGCATATAATTGAGATCCAACAATTATACACAAATTCACAACAAACCCAAATCACACAACTAACCCTAGAGCACCCAAATAATCCCCTTTATGCAATACAACTCAAATAGGCATCAATAGCAAGAAATCAAACCAAATCCTAGTCCCAAAACACTTAACTACTCATAATATAACAATAGAAACACAATATTAAAAGAGAAATTGAAAGCATAGATTAAAAGTAATGAGAAGAGATAAAAAGAACACTTCTCTATTAATGCCTTGAAATCCAAGATTTGCAACGTTCTTGAGCTTGGAAATGGAAAGAAACAACCAATCTACACCTATCTAAGCTATTCTAAAGTTAACCCTAGTTATAGAGTGAAAGAGAAATGAAAAGTTTCTTAAAGGGTGGAAAAGTTCCCTTTAAAAAGAGCCAAATCGCGCTGCAAGAAAAAACAGGGATTTGGCCACACCCGTGGTCACAAGGCAGAAACATCTACCCAGTGGCCACGGCTGTGGCCACACCTGTGGCCACCAGGCAGAATACACTGCCTGGTGACCACAACCGTAGCCACCAGGCAGAATACACTGCCTGGCGATCACAGCCGTGGCCACGGCCATGCAGTGAATTTTGCCTGGTAACTACGGGTGTGGACACGACGCGGCTAGCCGGGTACGCCTTCGATTGTGTCGGTGATCACTTAAGTGCTATCCTCTGCCTCAGGTCACGCCATGATCCATCCCAAAACGTGTTAAACTCTAAACATCATCACTTTGGTTAACCAAAAGTATCCTCGTGTTAAGGTGACACCAAAAACTTGTTCAAATACTTCATAGAATGCTTCAAAAAACCATTTCTTTTTCAAATCACCTAACACACGCAATAAATTCATAAGTGACCAAAATGACTCTATAATATAATGAGTAACAAGCAAAAATATTAAAATGCACAAGGAAAAATCATTAGTTTTAGACATTCATCACGTAATAATTCCAGAGCATCGCCATACATGTATCCGATTACCGCTCATAATAGTTAAGGGCTCGCTAAGCGGGCGATGGCAGACCTGACTCTTCCAACTCCAATCTGATCGACGAGTGCGCAACTCCATCTATAATCTAGATAAACCATCTCCCGAACATGTGCCGCCGTTTCTCTGGGCAGACATCCCGAGCGAGATTCCGATCGCACTAATCTGTTCTTTCTGTGAAGCATGGACCGTGGGGAGTATATCAATATGGGTTTAGCTGCTAGAAAATGGTTAGCGACGTAGAGTCATACCAAATCAGTGAATATTTTCATTGGCCCATTCCTCACCTAATTATGTCAGGGACTAGGATTGGACAAAACACTAGGGCGCGAGTTGGTAAAGGCAAAAATGGAACCTCTAACGAGACTTGATCTCGAGCACGCTGGGGTAGTAGCACACCAGGGAGTCCAAGTCAAGGAGGAGGCACCGTAAGAACCAGGTGCCGATGATGACATCCCAGAACAATATGGGGAGGTTGTTGATTGGGCGACACTACGCCGTTTCCAGTACAACCTACGTATTGAGCAGACGAAGAGGAATGATGCTCGTTGGGATGCCCTCCAGACCCATGTGGATACCAGGTTCGACAGTCTCCAGTCCCATATTGATGCGCGCTTTGACAGCTTCTAGACCTATGTGGATTCACGCTTCATCGCCTATTTTCCCCAGCTACCCCAGGACCCGAGCAATGATCCTCCAAATGTCTGAAGGGTTTCCTTGTGTTCATGAGCTTATTTGACTCTGGAATTCTTGATCTGACTGTGGTTCTCGGATTTTAGAACTTTAGGTACCCTATGCGTGGGGTGCCGACTTGAGTACTTTTACTTTCTTGCTTTTTCACGTTTAACTACATTTCTATTTTCAGTTTATTAGCTTAACTATCTCTAAATGATTATTTTGAACTTCCTCTTATCAATCATTTTTGCCTATCTATCTGTATGCCCAGCTATTGTGTTTAACAGGAACAGTAAGAATGTTGTGCTATTCTTACAGTTTATTTAGCCGCTTTGAACATTTGCCACTAACGCTTTCATTGCCAATTTGTGTTGTCCATAGCAAGGCTGGCGCAAAGACTCTTAATGACAAGATTGAGGAATATCTCCTACAATGAAGGAGGTTTCTTTTCTCTAATCCTTTATCTTTACCCCAGTTTTTGTTTTTAAAGTGTGGAAAAGTACTTTCCTGTGCTAGTAGCTAGACTTAATCTTTTGCACGCTTTGTTGTCCCTTGAGTCCCATTGCCTATTCCTAAAGTGTGGAAAGGGACAATCTCCTTAGGCTTAGTTTTTGGGTTTGTGAACAATCAAGGACATCCCACACTACGTTTCTAAAGTGTGGAAAGGGAAACTATGTTTTACCTGCCCGTTCTAGTTCCCACCCTTGCATCCACAGTAATGAACATCGAGGACGATGTTGTTCTAATGTGTGGAAAGGACGCACGTTGTGCTTAAATTTGAAAATTTTTGGCATACCATGTGTTGATCATTAGATAGTGCATATGACTAGAAAAGAGTAGAATTGGTTGCATTATTTTGGAAATGTGTTTTATGATTCCTTATTCAGCTAAATTTTTGGAATATCTTTGAAAATTACTTCTCTTACACCTTAAGGATTGTATAGAACCCAACTAGGGTTACATTTGTTGCATGCTTATTTGATAGTTCACCTCATATTTTGTTTAGACCGTAGTAAACGATCCCTCGAAGTGGGAGTGTGCACCTTCCAACCGTAGAAATTAAAGATAATAATGCAAGGTCGGAAATGATTAATCTTTTGGTGAGGTATGGAGCAAAAGGTGAGCCTTGTGGTTAAAATTGAAAAAAATTCCAAATGAAAAAGTATGAGTGAAAGAAGAAGGGGATTACAAGAGAAAAAGGCAAGACCAAAAATGGCTGCCCAACGAAAAAAAAGAGGAAAAAATATATGAGTGAAAAGAGGGAGCCATTGCTTATGTCGGGATCACGAAAGATTCCTCCAGGCTAAAACATAGAGATCTATGTCGCGGGGAATCAATCTTTGGCATAAGGGTGGAGGCAGGTGAGAACCAACGCTTAAGTCGGGACCATGAAAAGTCTCCCCGGGTTAAAACACAGAGCTCTGTGCCGGAGGAGACTGGACATTGGCTTAAAGTCGGTGAGCGGTCTATACCAAACCTTTCACTTAACTTTTGTACAGGACCTTGGCGATATAAGGTTGGACGGCAGTTGGGTTGTGCACATCGTTCCCACTAGTGTGGCTCGGCTATAGGCCTTTGTAAAATGAGAGGTGAATTCCCCACCTTGGATTGCATGCTTGACTAGTGGTGTATAAAGTGAGTCACCTTGTTTTGTTTAAATGTTTTTACCTTCTTAAGGGGAAAATTTTGTCAAATATTCCAAGAGTTGTTGACGGGTACATGATTTACACATTTTTGAAATTATTCAAGGGATTCTATTCTTATGCTTGTCTAGCACGTGTTCTTTAAAAGAGGCATGTGGTGCACCAAAAGTTTTTGTTTCAAAAGCAAATCTTGAGATTATCAGTTCTTAATTGTGAAATTGCTTAGGACAAGCAAACTAAAGTGTGGAAACTTGTGATATGCCTCAAAATATGCTAGTTTTTAGGAGCCTTTTATAGGAGTTTTGTGCGTATTTTCATATAAGAGTCTTGTGCTTTGGAGTAGAAAATCCTTAAAATGCAATTTAGTATGGAAATACCTTCCCGATTTTATTTTATATGTTTTCAGGTATTTGTGCACAGAAAAAGTGGTAGAGAATGATAAAATGATCATGGCCGAGAAAGGGGCGCGAACGAGGACCGAACACACAAGGACTACGCACGAGAGAAGGACAGAATGGGAATTACTTCCCATCCCCCCCCCCCTCACGGCGTGAAGACCAAGTAAACCAGAAATAGAGAAGCCGGACAAAGCATTGGGCGGAAGGGATTATTCCTTATTCACGCCGGCGTCACGGCGTGACGCCGTGCGTGAATAGGGTGCCGAACCAAAAGTTAGTATTTAAGGCAAAAAAATGAGATTCGTTGGAAGAGACCAATTTTTAGAGAGAAGTTTTCTTAGGGTAGTTTTAGATCTAGGTAGTTCATTTCTATTTTTCTTTCTAGGGTTTAACCAATATTTAATTAGATTTGTAAGGAGGTTGGAAGAATAACCAATATTTAATTAGATTTGTAAGGAGGTTGGAAGAATTCAAGTGAATGATAGCTTGGATCTACATTTCCTACACTCTATTGATGAAATCTTGCTTGGATTTGGTGAAATCTAATCTCTACTCTTTATTGCTTAATCTTACGTTTCATCTATCTCTTATTTGCTTGATCTTGATCTTTACAATTCTTGGCTAAATTCCTAGGGGTGAGGATTGTTGTGTAGATTGTATTTGTGATGTTTGACTTGTTTTGATTTGTGATTGTTGTGGTGGTTGAATTTGTGGCTTGTATGTCTTGTTGGAAGAGGAATGCTTGTAATGACTCTTGTATGTGCGTGCGCACCACATGCTTGTAGATCTAGGAAGAGTGGTGTTGTCAAGAGATTGAGACACAACCCTAGCATCCTTTCTCTTCCATTTCCCGCCCTAAATCCGGTAGGATGGTGGCCCGGAAAGGGGTGTAGGCAAGATGTTTGCTTATTTGCCTCATAAAAGAAGTGCACACCTGGGTGGCATCTCTATCTGCAGGAGGCGTTTAGACCGGTAAGGCTACGCATTAACACCCGTCTCTGTTGACTAGAGCCGCACCATCAACCTACCACTTCACCTTTAGCTTAGTCGAACACACAATATTCTTCGCACACAATTCGAACCCGGTTTTCTCTTTCATTTCATCTTTGTTAATGTTTTATTGCTTAATTTTCGTGACCAACCCTCTTGATAATGCAACTCCTTGACCCAAGAACCTACAAGCTCAAAAATCCCTACCAAATCACTCACTCAACACTTCCAATTTAGAACTCCTTGAGTACGACACTCGGGGTGGTTCTCACTCCCCGTTTTAACTCTTTCTACCTCTTTCCATACACGACCCATGCACATCTTAATCTTTTGACGACGCTACATAAAAGAGAACCGTAAACGAAAAGCGTCCATGTCAACAAGTCATTGCAATTGTGGCTTAGTGATTTTGAAAAGATAATCAGCTCATTCGACCATGATAATGAGCTTTTAAGTATGCTTTCTTTGAAGAAAAACAACCATTTGCTAAGTCACTTGAATGTTTGTTTCACTGATTTGGGAGTTTTTCCAATGGGCATTGATATTCCTGTGAATAAATTGATAAATTTATGGGTTACCGAGGGATTTTTAATGGAAGAGGAGGATAAAAGTTTGGAAGAAGTGGCAGAGAGTTGTTTGTACAATCTTGTTGATTGAAATCTAGTACAAGTTAGCAATCAAAACTATGATGGCAAAATCAAGTCATGTAAGCTTAATGATCTTTTTCATGTCTTGTGCATGAAAGAAGGTCAACAGTTAAAGGCCAAGACCCAACAACAATAGACTTTACAACAATTCCAAAGTTGAAGAAACTATGGGTTCTCATTGACAATGAGCTGCCAAGTAATGCTTTTGACAGCCTTATCCATCTGGATTCACTCTAGAAATTAAGTTAAAATTTAAAGTGGTCAGTGTCTGCTTTTATTTACCAACTGATCTTCCAAAAAATCTCAAAAGGTTGACACTTAGTGGGACTTTTCTTCCATGGGAGGACATGTACTGATGTACATTATTGAAAGGTTGCCAAACCTCGAGGATCTCAAGCTAACAAAATTTGCCTTTAGCAGTCCAATGTGGAAACTTGAAGATGGCAGCAAGTTTGGGTGTTTAAAGTTCTTGCTTATTGCAGACTCAAATCTACAATACTGGAAAGCAACTCATGAAAATTTCCCAGTCCTATAGTGCCTAATCCTAAAAGTTTGCTAGGACTTGAAACAAGCGAGGGAATTAGTCACTGTGTCCGACGGTAGAACTCTAGGTATACCCCAAAAAAAAAATTCCAGGTGATTTTGAAAATATCTATACTTTTTTTTTTGAAGGTTGAAAATATCTATACACTGCAACTAATAGTGCTAGAAAATTGTTATTCTTCCCTCGTGGAATCTGCAAAGAAAATCTATCCAAGAATATAAAGTGATGTATGGAAGCAGACTTGTTATTTGTGATGATGTCCTATTACCATTCCTTCATATTGAAATATTGGTCTTAGTCCTCTATTATATTCTATGGATTCTGTTTGTTTTTTTTAGGAAATTAAAATCCTTCATTCTTATGTCTTTCATTTTTATTTTCTCATTGTAAACTGTTTCTCTAGGATGGATTGCTGAAATAACGTCGTGAATCTTGAATGCAAGTTATGTCTTAAAGTTCTACTTGGTTTTAAAAATATGAACTACCGTACCAATTAATTATGTCATTTCGAAGAATGAAACAACAAATTGAAGACAAGAAATAAAAACCAGGTACGCAGATATTGATGACGCAGTTCGGAGCAAAACCTCCTACGTCTGCGGGGCAACTCACATCAGCCCAATCCACTAGATGTTCACCAAGGTTTTACAGGGAGTTTGTATACACACGGCCACTAGCCACTACAACTAACTACAACCTTCAAAACATCTCCCTTAGGATTGGAACGTGCATGCCATATTCTACTTCATATACTAAAACTATTGACCTTGATCCAGTCTGTCTATTCCAGCGAGATCACTTCTTCAAAAAACACCAATATAATAATCTGTAGAATGAGTGTTAATATTTGAAAGCCTTTTCACATTGAATTATATTCTCAAAATTAGTGAAGCATAAAGGTGAGTTAATCACCCTTTTTAGAGCTATTTTGGTCCCTCGACTCTTAGGTAATGCCTAATTTAGTCCCATACTATTAAAAGTACCTAATTAAGTCCTCTGACTTGTAAAATCATACCCAATTTGGTCTTCCGTTACAATTTCCATCCATCCACCGTTATAGAGAGGGGCACCGGAACACGCCCCTGTCGCCTGCTTGTCGATCTGCTGGTGCCGCTGGTTACGTCTGACCAGAGCGGTTTTTCAGACCAGAGATTCTACTTTACTCCGCATGTCGGCCCTAACCGGAAGATAGTTGAGGGGAACGAGTATAGCAAGAAGAAGAATTACAAATTTTCTATGTTTTACAATCTATTTAGATCCTAATTGGAGAAGCCGGATTCGGATCCTATAGTATGTAATTCCGGTGACCCTTGTATGGTGACGTCATCTTCGTCTTGGTCGTGGTTTTCCTCAATTCTCACCAGTCGTCGGAAGAAGAAAAACTGTACATTTTCTGTAGAAGAATCAACGATTGGAGGGAGGCGGAGAGCATGCCGCCATTGCGATCGAGGAATGTTTGATGCGGAGGGAGACGTGCATTGCCAGGGATGCTCTTAGTTGGAGAAGCGGTGGAAAATCCAGAATACAACGGAACGTCTCAGGGAGGACGTTTTGCTTGAGTCCGTTAGTCCGTGCTAGCCCTAATTGGTAATGGAACTAGAAAAGCATGCCGCCGCATATGGTACTCACCGGCGACATTAGAGTTCCGGTGAAATCTTAGAGCTCAACTATGCCGTCGTTGTTATGCAAAAATGGATCGAAAAAGCTTACAGATTTCGGGAGGGCCAATGACAACCATAGATTTCGTAACAGTTGACATTTGACCTCGTCTACGGTTGCGACTACGCCGATCATCGCCCCTACGTCTTCAATTACGATTTTTCCCAATTTTTGTTCTCTTTCTACCGTTTCTAGAAACATATACATCTCCGACGTGCTCCGGCGCAGCAGGTGGTCGTTCGGCAGCTGAGCAGCGGCAAGCAAAGGAAGAAACGGGTTTGGCCTCAACTAAAATGACGCTTATGCCATCAAAATAACAGTGGATAGACGGAAATTCTAACGGAGGACCCACATTGGATGCGATTTTAAAAGTAAGAGAACTAAATTGGGTACTTTTAATACTTTGGGACTAAATCGAGTATTAGCTAATAGTTGGAGGACCAAACTGGGTATTAACTCTTTTAATTACACTTCAGTTTCATTTGACAATATTATTGATATGTTTTTTAGTTTCATTTTTCCTCCACACTAATTTCATTATAGCAATAATAAAGTATCATTTTAATTATACAATAGTTTCATTTGATAATATACATTATTGCTTGATCTCTATTTTTTGTTTAATTTTCCACACACACTAGTTTAATTACAATAATATTGATGTATTATTTTAAATGGACTTCAGGTCATTTGACAATATATGTTATTGTATGATTCTGGATTTTAGTTTCATTTTTTCAAGCACACTGGTTTCATTTTAGCAATACTAAAGTATCATTTTAATTATACTACAATTTCATTTTACAATAATGTGCTCTATTTTAACAGATGATTCAATTGTGTAAAATCATCAAAGTGGAGTACCTAATTAAGCACAAAAAGTTGTTTAGTACTAAATTAAAAGAAAGAAAAAAAAATACTATAATCGAGAACTAAATTAGGTATATATAAGAAAAGTCATTTTGAAGCAGGAAGATATATCCTAGGAAACTCTAGTTTCAAAATAGGAATAGACTCGACAGATAGGGATAAGCACATTCAACAGTTATAACCAAGCATATAAAGATACTAGCATATATCCTACGGTCACAGATTCACTTTATCTCATTCATATCATCATTCAATTCGCATCTCATCACACAAGCACACTTTGGTGGTGCCACAGGACCAATCGCATGCCCATACATGAGGGTCAGCGCATATAGCTCTGACACGGCCCCGCAGCACCCTACCTTGTATCGCAACCCGAAGGGGTCGATCGAAACCGACCGATGAACCGCAGCTCATCATAATGTTTGATCGCAACCAAACTGTGGACCGCAGCCCAAGAGTGATCATCTGACCGCAGCCAGGAATATGAACCGCAGCTCATGTAAAACGTTTGATCGCAACCAAACGGTGGACCGCAGCCCAAGAGTGTAATTCTGACCGCAGCCAGCTTCTGAACCGCAGCTCAGGAATAACCAATTTGATCGCAACCAAATTGGGGTATCATGCACACATAACACATAGCAAGCACATGCAACCTCACATTAACACATTGGGGAAAGGGAGAAAAACGTATAATGAAACCTATGCGTGGTCATCCACATACGAGGATTAATCCTAAGGGGTTCATACTTCTTCCACCTAGGCCAACCAGATACCAATTCGACTAGCATGCGATATATAAGACTTATTTATCCTACGAACGGTACCCGAAACATCAACTAGACTTAGGCACGATAAACGGAGTCCATCGGGACACCACGAGGGCCGGGAAAACATCAAACGGGGAAGTCGAAGACCCAAGTGGGGTAAGTTCCAGTGGGTAGCCGGTGGGTGGAGGATCACCCGCCGGCTGCCCGCCGGCGATAAACCTCCGGGCAGCAGGTGCCCGGTGGGCAGTCGTCTGCCCGCTGTCGGTGGCGTCGTATTTCGGGCAGCGGGTAGGTGGCGGGTCCCCTACCCCCACCTACCCCCCACTGACTCTTTATCAAAATAAACGTCCCGGGATCCTTCGTGGAACCCGAAACCATGCTTAGACGCTTTTAAACGTAATTGGTGACACCACGTAGACAATTAACGGATCAAAAGTAAGAATCATATAACACACATCCTATCATGATTTCTAAGTATAATCAACCCCCGAACATGCGAATTCCCACCCAATTATATCAAGAATATCACAATACGAATTTCACGATTCATCCTAGGGCTCTAATCATATTTAAATCATCAAGATCATTGTTCATCTTTTAACATCTAGAAACATCAAGATTTATCAAGAACATCACAAAATTATCAAGAACCTCTTATCATCATCAGGATCATCAAGATCCCACATAAAATCATCTCACCAATTATCAAGATCATAACATCAATACCATAAATGATTCATCGAGACACAAGCATAGAGAAGGAGCCAAGGAAGGAGATTATAGCAAAGAAAATAGGTTTTGTTAAGACATGGGTTACCTCTTAGCCTTAATTAATCATCCCTTGGCTATTAAGGTTCTTCCCTAAGATTTTCATTCGTTTTGATCTCCCTAAGCTTGGTGGTGGGGCGTCCCTTGGGAATTCTTGTGTAGTGATATCTATTGTGGTGTGACTTCTAGGTGCCTCCTATGTCCTTATATATATATATATATATATATATATATATATATATATATATATATATATATATATATATATATATATATATATATATATGGTATGGGTTTACTAATTCTATTCCTTATTAGGGTCTGAATGGTATGGGTTTACTAATTCTATTCCTTATAGGATTAAGGACTTGTTTTAGGGATAAGGGTCCATGGTCGATGGTGGACCATATTTATTAATTAAAGAGAATCCTAACCATAATCTGAATAGTAAAGGTATACTTTCTTTATTTCTAATAGAGATTCGCACACCTGGAAGAGGATGCTGGCGGTGCGTGATGAGGTTGAGGGGGTTCTCACTTGGCGGTTGTTCCAAGGCCGGGTTAATCTCTGGTGGGACAACTGGTCGGGGCTGGGCCCACTTGGCAGGCTTTATCCACACCGGGGGGTATCCTACTCCAGGGAGTTACTTCTAGACTATGTGCGGGATGGCGAGCTTGATTTGACAGACCACGATGACTTGGTATATGCAGGGATTAGGGCGGACCTGTCCCGCTTGGGGCAGGGCCCGCGTGATATCCCACTCTGGACCGTGGCGTCCGACGGTATGTTTTCTTATTCCTCTGCTAAGGCCTTTCTTAGGCCTGCTTTGCCCACTGCACCGGACCCGCTCTTAGCTAAGTGTTGGCGCAAGCACCTTCCTTTTAAAGTGTCCTTCCTAGCTTTGAGGGTGTTCTGAGGGCGGCTTCCCACGGATGACATTTTGGCCCGTTTCGGTCATGCGATCGTCTCGAGGTGTCGGTGTTGTCCAGCCCCGGTCCCCGAGTCTATTGATCACATCTTTTATTCTGGGGAAACAGCAAGAGCTGTTTGGAAATATGTTTTGGCGTCCCTCGGCCTCTACTTGCGACACCGGAGTCTTAGGATTTTGATTGCAGGATGGGGTCGGGCGGGGGCGCGTAACCCTCTTTTGTCTTTTGTTGTTAGCAGGTTGCCGTATCTGGTGTTGTGGGAGCTGTGGAAGCACCGTAATGGGTGCATGTACGGCCGAGACACACCCAGCGTTGCACGGGTGATGCATGGGGTGGCAAAGGGGGTGGCGGAATGTCTGTTTAGGCGTTGGCCCATGCAGCATATCCTGCCCTCTAACTGGAGGACTATTGTGGCATACTTGGAGGCACATGTGCCGAGGCGTGTTATTAGGACGGTCAGGTGGTCTCCCCTGGTTGCCGGGGCGTTAAAGATCAATCTTTCTCGCTCTTCGGCGGCTGAGGGGGCTGCGGCAGTGGTGCGCAACCAGGAGGGTGGCTTTTGTTACGGGGTTGCGTGGTCTGGCCACGGGGAGCACGCCCGGGGCATGTTCCGGGTCCTTTTCTCTTGCCTGGAATGGTGCATGGCCGGGGGAACTACTTTGATTGATATAGAGTCCACTTGGGCGGAGTTGGCCAGCTACGTTGACATCTCTGCTCGTCCGCCGTGGCTTCTAGATGATGTGGTGACCAGACTCCGTTTCTTGTGTTCCCGTGGAGTGGTTACTGCTGCTGTGTGCCCGTCTAGGGCCAATATGCCTGCACAGGCACTAGTTGACTGGGCGATGGATAGGCCGGGGGAGGCCATCTTTCGGAGCCTCAATGATCTGCCACGTAGGGTCCGTGCCTTGCTGATACATGATGATGTGCCCTATGTGTTTTTTGATATTGATGATCCCCCCTGATTGTACTTGTACTTTTGCTCGTTCAGATGGAAATATGGAAAAAAGGAAAAACAGAAAAAAGAGAAAGAAGAAAAAGAAAGAAGGGAAAATAAGAAAAAAAAAAGAGAGAAAGAGAGATGGAAAAATGAAAAGGAAAAGAAAATGAAAAGAAAAAAGAAAATGGATTTGAGAAAATGAGAAACGATTGAAAAGAAATAGAGTGAAAAGAATTGGAGTGTAAAAGAATTGGAGGGAAAGAAAATGAGAGTTGGAAAGGAAAAGAAAGAGTGGATGGGAGCTCAAAATAGTGAGTGTGTGAGGTTCTTGGGAGGCCGTGAGGCCCTGCTTGCAGCGCTGAGTCTCAACGTAAGGTGCTGGCGATACAACAGGGCACCCTAGTCCGGGCTGAACGGTGTGCCGGGCAGGATTTTCAAATCCGTTGACCTGGTCAGGCTTGCTGCTGGCCAATAGTAGCTGAGTTCCTTCTGGACTCCGGGGGGGACGGGCTATGGTTTATTTTTTGTTCGCGTCAGCCTATTATAACCTTAAACACTCACCCGAGGTAGAATTAAGTTGGGTCATGGGAACAGGATGCTTGGTTGTTCTATCTTGTTTCTATTTTTGCAGGTGCTGTTTCTTTGGCCTCGGAGGCATGAACTGGTCCTGGGCTGTTTTGGTTTCGCCTTTGCAGGCATCTTTGGGAAAGACCAGGTCTCAACGCCGATGCAAGCGGTAAAAATTACATCGTAGCCCGGGCTGAACGGTGGCCGGGTAGGTGTTTTTCAAATCCGTTGGCGGTAGTCCAGGCTTGCTGCTGGCCCATAGTAGCTAATCCCGTTAGGGTTGGTTCTGGTTCGTGCTGGTGCTGATCGGGGGTTCTGCTATTGGCTGCCTTGCGCTGCGTTGATCGATTTTGGCCTGGGATCTACCTTGTACCTTTGTCTTAGGCCTGCGTGCCACTAAGCTTTGTATCTTGACTTAGGCCTGCGTGCCATTGTTAGCTGTATATCTTGACTTAGACCAGCGTGCTATTGGTACTATCTGTTGTATGGCATGTCTGGTTCTACAGGGCAGCCAATGGCGCTCCGGGAGGTGTTACAATTGTGGTGCAGCCCGGCTAGGCGGCATTATGGTGTGTAGTCGCTGTAGTGCAACTGGCTGGGAGGGGCCATGTTTGTCACACGCAAGGCATCTATCCTCGCTATTTGAGCTTTGGTACTACATGATGGGCTGTGAGGCAGTTGGGCTGCGCGTATTTGGAGCAGCTTCTCAGTCTATTTATTTGTTTAATCATATTCCTGCCTACGTTTAGTTAGTGATAGCTAGCATAGGACTTGGGGCATGCATACTAGAGCCCCGGGGCCTCTTTATGTAATCTTATTTTATTCTACTTTACATTTCTTAGTTTAGTTTTAGGGTTTAGGCCATGTGGGGCCTAAGCCCTCTTTGTATTGGCTTCGGCCATTTTATTAATAAAGTTTTTTTTTTTTTTTAAAAAAAAAAGAATTTTTAAAATAAAGAAAATATAACTAATAAAATTATTTCTCTTAAAAAAAAAAAAAGGCTTATGACTCTAGTTTAGGCGAGGGTCCACGATCTGTGGTGGACCACATTAATTAATTAAAGGGATTTCTAATCAAATTAAATCCTTTGTAATTATTATTAATGGAATTAATTAAATAATTAATACGGGATTAAAGGCCGTAACACGGGGTGTTACACTCTCCCCCTCTACAAGAAGCTTCGTCCCCGAAGCATGGAAATCTTTTTGGGGTAAAGAGCCCGAATTTATATAGTAGTTTATAAGGAAAGTATTATATGGGAAGTATATACACATACACATATAGATCCACTGGGTTTGTGCCTGACTATTGTGCTGGCAAAATGCACCAAATAACAAGGTCACGAATATGCAACACACAATATGTAAGTTTTATGGGTGACTAGTACATAACATAGAAGTTTTACACATGGCATGATCTTTATTTAATTATTTTATAATGATTTAACATATAGGATCACAAGTTGTGCCGATCGTATAATTATTTATGTTCCTAAATGAGAGGCAAATACTATGCGGGTGCAGACTCGGATAGCCACATAATTATTATAAAGTATATATGCACATATATCAACACAGGCGAACCTCATTTATGAGTCGATGCAGACGTTTAATATGTAGTGTAGTATATTGTGAGCCTAGATGCCATATATGTAGGATCTATGTCTAATCTTTGTGCTTAGCAGATTATACCAAATATTCACAGTTACAAAACAACAAGCGTAACATGTACGATAATTAACTATTTATGTTATATGCGAAACCTGCAAGTTGGCATGCCTATATGTGTTCAATCGTAATTATGCTAAACATCCAATTTCATAAGTCTATGGGAATGGAGTGTGAAGGCATGTGACCCTATTTTAAGTCTTAAATAATAACTAGTCCAATGGAAATCATAAAGCACACATATGTATTATTCCACATGTTAGTCTAGTGCATGATTAACAATTAATTTCACGTACTTAATATCGTGGCATAATCGAACTATATAAATTCAGGAATGTCATAAATCATATAATAATTAGTTAAATAGTGAAAATTAGATTATGAGGAAAAGATTGTAAGTAATTAGGAGGAAGACTCTTGCTTTTTATGGGGTAAATAAATTCTGGGGAGACAATAGAATTAGGATCTTTATTTTGTATTCCATGGATAACGGCGGATGATCACATAACAAGTATTGGCACTTATATGCAGATTGCTTGTAATTAATAATATTGTACATATGCATAGTGGAATGCCTTATAACATACCGTTTTTGTCTAGCATGCGTGTATATGTACATGACTGTGTGTAAATGTGTGTTTTGACATAAACATGCGAGCTATATGATTTGACATGCAATACATATGAAAAATATAAGTTTCCACCTATAATTGGACCATGCAATTTGCATACAAATATTCTTTAATAAGTACGAGTAAGATAGCCTAGGTTCACGAGTACTAAAGGTTTTATCTTGAGAAATCTTGACAGAA
This sequence comes from Ipomoea nil, assembly GCF_001879475.1. NCBI lineage: Eukaryota > Viridiplantae > Streptophyta > Magnoliopsida > Solanales > Convolvulaceae > Ipomoea > Ipomoea nil. The sequence goes on from NW_017619742.1 coordinate 4,209,787, forward strand.
TTTAAGCACACAAGCACTTAGGAAAATTAGTTTTCTCTCGGTGGTAATTAGGTTTTAAGTAGGCGTACTTTTTACCTCTAGAAGCCTAGAATATCTGAACAACTTTAGAGTTGAAGACCCTTAATTTCTAATTCCTAAATTAATTGATGACCTGATGATGAGGTAAAAGTTTTTAATTATTTAGGGGAGGTAGGAGTGGTAACAGGGAGGTCATGCGAGGGGGAAAAGTAGATTTTATGGTTATCTCAGGATATGTGTATGTATATATATAAGAGCGATGTAATTTGTACGGAATGATATTTCAGGGTTAGGATACGCTAAGGCAAACCCATAGATGTATATAAGATTATCGTAGCTAGGGTACATGTGTATGGTTTGGGCTAGGGATATTGTTGTATGTAATATGACTGTAACAATTTATATGGATACGTATGAATAAGGGAGGATGTTCTATAGGCTCATAAGTTTACTATATATATATATATATATATATATATATATATATATATAAAGCATGTAGGGACGTACCGTGTATGGTGCAGCCATGAAAGGTTTAAGATTTAAGCAAGGTGATTAGGGTTAGGGTGTAATAATAATAATAATAATAATAATAATAATAATAATAATAATAATAATAATAATAATAATAATAATAATAATAATAATAATAATAATAATAATAATGATAATAATAATAATAATAATAATAATAATAATAATAATAATTTTTGGTGTAAGTGTAGCATATGAATGTAAATGGGGATTTGCTACATACATTTAGGAATGTATATATATATATATATATATATATATATATATATATATATATATATATATATATATATATATATATATATATATAAAATAGAAGTTTTAGGGGAACATATTTAGAATAGTAGTGATATACCTATTTATGTATAAATGTTTGTGTAGGGGGTCCTTATCTTAGTGGTAAAAAGGTTCTAAACAAGGTATTGGAAGCTTGTGGTCTATTATGCAACATGGACCAAAGTCTAGAGGGATAGTTTTAAGATAGTTTGGGGACGAAATATATTTTTCCAAGGATAATTTCTAGATGACCACTTGTTTTAGGTTTCTACCGGTCTCACTCATATTGACTTTCAGGTCGAAACTTAATACGCAAATGTATCCGAGGGTTTAGATTTCTAGAAATAGAATTAGTCCCTATAATTTCTATGTGACATATAAACAAATTAATTAGGAAGGTAATTCGAATTTCATGTTCAAGCATTAGATTGTTATCATGTTAAACACATAGGAAGTATCAAGGGAGACACACAAAGGCATAATGGATCAATAAAAACGAGAAGTCGAGAAAACATACCAGACCAGTGGGCGCGAGGTGGGCGGTCGACCGCCTGTCAAGTCCCCACTGGGATGTGGCAGTGGGCACGTGGTGGGCGGTCGACCTCCTGCCAAGGCCCCACTGAAACGTGACTGTGAAGGAGGAATCACTTCGGGAAAAGCCCCGAGAATGCACAATTTTAAGTTCAAGGAATTCCATACTTATGTGAACAACGAAAGGGGTTTGAATACATGGAAAAAACTCAAGGGATCACGTTATTAATAAGGAATATGGGAGGCTTCAACTAAATATCATAAGGATCCCATGCCCCATTCTTCCCCTTCTTAGTTAAAGCTATGTTCCCCAAAATTTCCCTTCATGCAACTCGTGTAAGTACTTATCGGGCTATTTAGTGAGTTAACCATATTGGTCAATTATAATTAGGACAATTGAGCCCTTATAAGTTGAATAAAGTTACTAATTGTAAGTTCCCAAAATACTTTATCAAGTTACAGATATCCAAATAACGCTTGTTTGATCAAATAGTTAAGCAATAATATGCACTTCCTAACATGGCCTAAAATCAATTAGGAACTTATGCTTAAGCAAATAAACAAGTATGATAATCAAAGAGTGATAAGTAACAAGGCAGGTAAAAGTATGCAAGGACATCACCAATTCCTAGGGCCAGTATGTGGAATGAAGAGTTAGTGTGTTTTACCCTTACCTTGATGTGATAAGAGAAGGGGGAAATTCTTTAAATTAATGTGGGGTAAATTGAGGGGAGATTAGGTGACGATAGGTAGGTTCAGAATCTCACCACGCGTCCTAAGATTCCTGAATCTTATGTTCCTAAATACCTAGAGTTCAAGCCTAATGTCATAAAGTCTGGTCTTAAGAGTCTTATCCTAGGGTCAGACTTAGGCTCTGATACCAACTGTAACACCCCAGATTTTCAAGACTTTTAAAACTTATATAATAAAGGTAAATTCTCATTAAATCCCAAGCAGAGCAGTACTAAATATAAGAATACGGGGTGTTATGCCACATCTGAACTGGAGAACTCAGATGCACTGGCTAAACTATCTAGTTATCCTTAAACAACATCATTACATCATTATGGAACGCAGGCCGAATATGAAACTATCTATCTAAGCCATGGGTTCTCTAGCGCGCTTCGGAGCTAATCGTCTGTGCCTGAAAGCCAAATATATCTATTCAGCGAATAATGCTGGTAACCCACTCTAATGCGTTGAAATACCGTATAAGTATATATATATATATATATATATATATATATATATATATATATATATATATATATATATATATATATATATATATATAGACTTGCACTCGGGTGCGAACGGCTCGCCCAGGCGCGAAATAGGAATGGATTCTGTTCGTCCACGTGTCCAGATCTAATGGATGAGAAACACTGATATTTTTAAAAAATGCGGTGGCATTTTCGTAAATAATTGAACATCGAAGTGCAAGTAAAATGTATTACAAGTGCATGTAAAATGTATTATAGGTGCAAGTAAAAATTTACACCGAGCATCAATACTTAGTTGCACTTATAGTTCTAAGTAGTTGCACCTATAGTTCTAAGTAGTTGCACACATAGGTATAAGTAGTTGCATCTAGGTGTATGAATGTTTGCGAGTGGTTTTCAGGAGTATTACTACCCGCTGAACTCAGATCAATGAATGTTAACAAGGCAAAATTACATGCACTTATAGGTGAAAGTAGTTGCACATATAGTTATAAGTAGTTGCACCTATAGTTATAAATAGTTGCACATATAGTTATAAGCACACCCAGGTGCATGAATGGTTGCGGAAAGTGAATGCTAACAAGGCAAAATTACATGCACTTATAGGTGAAAATAGGTGCACTTATAAGAGATTTTACTTGCACTTCGATGTTCAATTATTTACGAAAATGCCACCGCGTTTTTTTTAAGTTATTAGATCTGGACACGTGTCGCGTGCTGATTCGTTCGCATTTCCTTCCTAGGCACTTATTCGCACCTGAGTGCGTATATATATATATATATATATATATATATATATATATATATATATATATATATATATATATATATATATATATAAGAAAGCCATTTTAAAGCAGGAAGATATATCCTAGGAAACTCTAGTTTCAAAACCGGAATAGACTCGACAGATAGGGATAAACACATTCAACAGTTATAACCAAGCATATAAAGATACTAGCATATATCCTACGGTCACAGATTCACTTTATCTCATTCATATCATCATTCAATTCGCATTTCATCACACAAGCACACTTTGGTGGCGCCACAGGACCAATCGCATGCCCATACATGAGGGTCAGCGCATATAGCTCTGACACGGCCCCGCAGCACCCTACCTCATATCGCAACCCGAAGGGGTCGATCGCAACCAACCGATGAACCGCAGCTCATCATAATGTTTGATCGCAACCAAACTATGGACCGCAGCCCAAGAGTGATCATCTGACCGCAGCCAGGAATATGAACCGCAACTCATGTAAAACATTTGATCGCAACCAAACGGTGGACCGCAGCCCAAGAGTGTAATTCTGACCGCAACCAGCTTCTGAACCGCAGCTCAGGAATAACCAATTTGATCGCAACCAAATTGGGGTATCATGCACACATAACACATAGTAAGCACATGCAACCTCACATTAACACATTGGGGAAATGAAGAAAAACGTATAATGAAACCTATGCGTGGTCATCCACATACTTGGATTAATCCTAAGGGGTTCATACTTCTTCCACCTAGGCCAACCGGATACCAATTCGATTAGCATGCGATATATAAGACTTATTTATCCTACGAACGGTACCCGAAATATCAACTAGACTTAGGCACGATAAATGGAGTCCATCGGGACACCACGAGGGTCGGGGAAACATCAAACGGGGAAGCCGAAGTCCCAAGTTGGGCAAGTTCCAGCGGGCAACCGGTGGGTGGAGGATCACCCGCCGGCGATAAACCTCCGGGAAGCGGGTGCCCGGCGGGCAGTCGTCTGCCCGCTGCCGGTGGCGTTGTATTTCGGGCAGCGGGTAGGTGGCGGATCCCCCTACCCCCCACTGACTCTTTATCAAAATAAAATAAACGTCCCGGGAACCTTCGTGGAACCCGAAACCATGCTTAGACGCTTTTAAACGTAATTGGTGACACCACGTAGACAATTAACGGATCAAAAGCAAGAATCATATAACACACATCCTATCATGATTTCTAAGTATAATCAACCCCCGAACATGCGAATTCCCACCCAATTATATCAAGAATATCACAATACGAATTTCACGATTCATCCTAGGGCTCTAATCATATTTAAATCATCAAGATCATAGTTCATCTTTTAACATCAAGAAACATCAAGATTTATCTAGAACATCACATAATTATCAAGAACCTCTTATCATCATCAGGATCCTCAAGATCCCACATAAAATCATCTCACCAATTATCAAGATCATAACATCAATACCATAAACGATTCTTTGAGACACAAGCATTGAGAAGGAGCCAAGGAAGGAGATTATAACAAAGAAAATAGGTTTTGTTAAGACATGGGTTACCTCTTAGCCTTAATTAATCATCCCTTTGCTATTAAGGTTCTTCCCTAAGATTTTCATCCGTTTTGATCTCCCTAGGCTTGGTGGTGGGGCGTCCCTTGGGAATTCTTGTGTAGTGATATCTATTGTGGTGTGACTTCTAGGTGCCTCCTATGTCCTTATATATATATATATATATATATATATATATATATATATATATATATATATATATATATATATATATATATATATATATATATATATATATATATATATATATATATATATATATATATATATATATATTTAGAAGTCCTAATTAGGGTCTGAATGGTATGGGTTTACTAATTCTATTGCTTATAGGACTAAGGACTTGTTTTAGGGATAAGGGTCCATGGTCCATGGTGGACCATATTTATTAATTAAAGAGAATCCTAACCATAATCTGAATAGTAAAGGTATACTTTCTTTATTTCTAATAGGCTTATGACTCTAGTTTAGGCGAGGGTCCATGATCTGTGGTGGACCACATTAATTAATTAAAGGGATTTCTAATCAAATTAAATCCTTTTAAATTATTATTAATGGAATTAATTAAATATTTAATTCGGGATTAAAGGCCGTAACACGGAGTGTTACAGTGTGACAGTGAGATATTGTAACGCTCCAGCTAGACTACTGTACTGTGTGGGATCATCATATAGATCTGAATTGAAGGGGACAGTTTTCGAGATAGAGATAGGTGTAGAAAGGGGTTTGCATTCAGACATTCCAGCCCATTTTAAAATATCATTCATATACCATTGTTGACATAAAATAATCCCATTGTCACTCTTAACTGTGTCAATACCCAGAAAGAAATTTGGTTCACCAAGATCTCTGATTTTGAATGTAGCAGACAGTTTGGACAAGAGCTGAGACATAATACCCTGATCACTTCCCATTACAAGAATGTCATCCACGTACACCAATAGATAAGCCAAAGCAGAGTCTTTAGAGTAATAGAACAGAGAGACATCTGTCTTGGATGCTTGAAAACCAACTGATAATAAGAACGTATGTAGTCGATTAAACCAAGCTCTGGGAGTTTGTTTTAACCCATACAAAGATCTTTTTAACAAACAAACATGATTCGGGAAGTTAGCATCAATATAACTAGGGGGTTGCTTCATATAAACTGTTTCAACCAGATTACCATTCAGAAAAGCATTATGAACATCTAGCTGTTTGATAGACCACCCAGATGATAAAGCTAGAGATAGAAGGAGTCTTACAGTCGTAGGCTTTACCACTGTCGAAGAAGTCCTGGCCTGGAACCTGATTAAAACCTTTCGCAACCAGCCTGGCTTTATACCTTTCAATAGCACCATCAGCCTTTCTCTTCGTACGAAACACCCATTTACAGCCAATAATATTCATACCTGCAATGGGTGGAACTAGAGACCATTTGTGGTTATGCAGGAGAGCATTGAATTCTTGGTTCATGGCTTCACGCCACTCAGGATATTTGACAGCTTGAGAGTGACATGTGGGTTCCGTGGGATGCAACTGAGCTGCTAGAGCAAAAAGAGGAGCATTTGCGTTGCTGCGAGTGGCCATAGAGTGAGTACGAACATTGGGCCTGATGGACCGCCCACGTGGACGGCCTCGCCGGCGAGCAACAGGCTCCACAGGATCACCCGACGAGGCAGCCTGTCCGGGATCCACGGCTGGTTCGAATGAAGCTGGTAGCGGCGGTTCTGGCGGCTCATCATTGGACACAGTAGGAATAGGTGTGCTGTGACTGAGAACAGATTCCGCCCAAGGTCTAGATAACGGAGTAGATAGATCCTGCAAAGAAGTTTTAGTAGCAAAGGGGAAAACTTCTTCATCAAATCTGACATGCCTGCATGTTTAAATCTTATTAGTATGTAAGTCCATGCATCTGTACCCCCTAAAGGACTCAGGATAACCTAGGAAGACACATGGAGAAGACCTGTATGACATTTTATGACGATAATATGGTCGAAGATAAGGGTAGCATAAACACCCAAAGACACGAAGAAAAAGATAGGAAGGAGGGGATTTATGTAACAGGAGATGAGGACTAGAGTTATTTAATATAGAAGATGGCATTCTGTTAATTAAATAGACAGCAGTCTCAAAGGAAAAATCCCAAAATTTCAAAGGAACAGAGGCATGAGCAAGAAGAGCCGACCAGTTTCAACAATGTGACGATGTTTTCGTTCAACACGACCATTCTGTTCATGTGTATATGCACATGATTGTCTATGTTGAATTCCTAATTGAACAAACAAAGAATGCAACTTTTTGTACTCAGCACCTAAATCAGACTGAATGGCCTTTATTTTGCAATTAAAGGACCGTTCAACAAGAGTACGAAATTTATCAAAGATGACATAAAGATCAGACTTTAATTTCATAGGGAAGAACCATGTATAACGGGAATAGTCATCCACAAAGATCACAAAGTAACGGAAGCCAAATGTAGATAAAGTGGGCGCATGACCCCAAACGTCTGTGTAAATAAGATCTAGTACATGAGAACTAGAGGAAGTAACACGAGGGAGGGGAAAACAGGCAGATTTGCCTAATTGACACGCATTGCATAAAGGATTAGTACAACGAATATTATCACGAGATCCACTAACTAAACAAGATCAAAGTATATGGCAAAGAACACGGTTATGAGGATGACCTAGACGATTGTGCCAAGTGGAAGCCGAGGCACGAGCGGAAAGAAACGTTGATGGAGACGAACTAGGTAATGGAAGTGTGTATAGTCCCCCAGAACTATTGCCCCGAAGAAGTATTTCCTTGGTATTGATATCCTTCACAACAAAGAAATAAGGGTGAAACTCAAAAAAGACTTTATTATCGGATGCAAACTTCTGAACAGATAATAAAGAATTAGACAAACATGGAACGTGAAGTATATCAGACAATGTGAATGATCTAGAAGGGGTATTAAAAGAAGCATGGCCAACATAACTAAAAGATAAACCCATACCGTCACCGACACGCAAGGTGTCATTGCCAACATATTCTTATGAGGTGGTTAAAGCAGCAATGTCCGGAGTAACATGATTAGTTGCCCCTGTATTCGGGATCCATGTCTGAGGAGTACCAACATCTGAATTATCTTGATATGTTAGATTGGCCTGAGGTGGGGAATCATACCGGTTATAGCATACATGAGCCTCGTGACCAGTTCGCCTACATATCTGGCACTGAACCTGATTGCCACCACTGTTGCGTCCGCGATCGCGGCCACCACGCCCACGGCCACCTTGCTGTCTACCGCCACCACCATGATTGGACCCGCCGTTGCCACCGCTTGCTCGTTGACTGCCGCCACGGTTCTGACCTCCGCGACCCGATCGGCCGCCACCGCACTGAACAGCAAGAGCCGCCGGAGCACCACCGTAACCACGGCTGGCGATAAATTCCTGGGCGCCGAGGAAGGCCGCCAACTCCTGGAGCGTGACCGGCAGCCCACGGACGGCGAGAGACGCGGTGAGGGCACGGAATTCCGGTCTCAAGCCGCGAAAAACAAAGAGATTCTGATCGTCGAGGGAGACGACGCGGCCGGCGAGGGTGAGGTCTTCAACAATCACCTGAGCTCGCCCGATGTAATCTGCAACCGACGAATCACCCTGGTCCAGTCCCTGCAACTGGCCGAGAAGGTTTAACGCGCGGGCGCGGGAGGAAGACGACAACGTCTGAATAATGGCCTCCCAAAGGGCACGACTCGTGCGACGTCCGACGGCGATTGGCATGACCTCGTCGGAGAGGGATGAGACAAGCATGGACAACAATGCTTGATCTTGACGCATCCAAACGGCATAGGCGGGGTTCGGCCGTGGCATGGCGTCAGCGGTGTCGGCGTCGGCAGCAAGAAGAACAGCTGGTGAGGGTTTGGTACCATCAACAAACCCCATTAGGTCATGCCTGTGAAGAAACGGGACGACTTGCGTACGCCAGAACAAATAATTCTTGTACGTTAACTTGGTACTGATGAAGTGATGTGCGGTGGATAGCGACACAATTGACGACGAACTTGACGACATAACAGCATCAGACACGGTCCATTCGGAGGAATTAACAGATCCGTCAGCCATAGGGACGAGAAACAAAGAAAAAACCCTAGCTTACTGATACCAGATGAGAACTGATTGTATTGTATTTACTGAACTTGATTACAATGAGATCAGATGATGTGAATATATACAATAGAGAGTCACAGTGTGACAAAGATAAGAAGTAGAGAGTCACAGTGTGACAAGGATAAGAAGTTCTAAACAGACTCATATACATAGAGTCCTAATAGACACAACTTTATGAACAACTATTATTTATATATACAAATTACTTGAAAAAAGGGGCCCAATTTAAGACATTGTATAGGCCCTGAATTTTTATTGGAACAGTCCTGGTGGAGATGATGGTATTGGTTGTGGTAGTTGTAACACCCCGTGTTACGGCCTTCAATCCCGGATTAATTATTAAATTAATCCCGTTAATAATAATTAAATATGATTTAATTCGGTTAGGTTTCCTTTAATTAATTAATAAAGGTCCACCATGAACCGTGGACCCTTGCCTAAATTAGAGTCCTAAGCCTATTAGGAATAAAGAAAGTAAACCCTTTACTATTCAGATTCTAATTAGGAATCCTAGACCTAGTTATCTATTAGGAATAAAGGAAGTAGGCCTTTTACTATTCAGACTACGATTAGGATTCCCTTTAATTAATTGATATGGTCCACTATGGACCATGGACCCTTATCCCTAAACCCAATCCTTAGTTCCAAAAGGAATAGAATTAGCAAGCCTATAATATTAGTTCCTAACCAGGACTCCTAAATATATAAATAGGGGACTTAAGAGGCACCTAGAACCCCCCACCACAATAAACGTTCCACCACCCCAAAGTGCTCCAAGAATCCCCTTAGAAGAAATCAAGAAAGCAAGAAAGCTTAAAGAAAGACCCTTCATAGCCAAGGAATTAATTAAGGCTAAGAGGTAACCCATGTCTCAACAAAACCTATTTTCATAGCTATGATTTCCCCCTTAGGGTTTCCCCATATTATTGTGTATTAATGACTTGTGATAATTATTGTTGATGATTGATGTGGTGATCCCATGAGGGATCTTGATAATCTTGATATTGAGAGATTCTTGATAATTATGATATTCTTGATGATTATATGGAGTTCCTGATGATTATGTGTTGTTCTTGATAATTGGGTGATGATCTTGATGATTATGTGTTATTCTTACCGAATCTTGCAATTAGAAGACGAACCGTATTCTTGTTGATATAAAAGTGATTAGAACCCTAGGTTGTATCGTATGATCTTATTCTTGGATTATCGGGTGGGGAAATCGCATGTTTGGGTGTTGATTATACTTAGAAAAGCATGATAGGTTATGTGCCGTTCGTTCCTCGTATTTGATTCGTTAATTGTCTACGGGTTGTCGTTAATTGTGTTGTAAAGTGTCTAAGTATGGTTCCGGGTTCCATAACGGTTCCCGGGGCGTAAAGTGTGTGAAAGGAGTCAGTGGGGGGTAGGGGACCCGCCACCTACCCATAGCCGTAAACCACCGCCTGGCAGCGGGTGGCCGGCGGGCGGGCAGTTGCCCGCCGGCGACCCGCTGCCCTGAACAGTAGGGACCGGCGGGCAGCCGGCGGGTGGCCCACCACCCACCGGCTACCCGCTGGAAAGTCGTCCCACCCGGGACCCCGGCTTCCCCGTTTGATGTTTCCCCGATCCCCGTGGTGTCCCAACGGACCCCGTTTGTCGTGCCCATGTCTAGTTTGATGTTTCGGGTACCGTTCGCAGGTTATGAGTCTATTATATTGCATGCTAGTTGAATTGGTATCCCGTTGACCTAGGTGAAAGAAGTATGAACCCCTTAGGACTATTCTTAGTATGTGATGGATCACGCATAGGTTTGTTATACGCTTTATCCCCCTTCCCGATGTGTAACGTGGGTTGCATGTGCTTGCTATGTGTTATGTGTGTGTGCTACCCCAATTCGTTTGCGATCGGATTGGTTATCCTGAGCTGCGGTTCAGAAGCTGGCTGCGGTCAGATTGATACTCTTGGGCTGCGATCCACCGTTTGGTTGCGATCAAACGTTTCTATATGAGCTGCGGTTCGTCCTTTTTCCTGGCTGCGGTCAGATGACATTCTCTTGGGCTGCGGTCCACTGTTTGGTTACGATCAAACGTTTCTATACGAGCTGCGGTTCGTCCTTTTTCCTGGCTGCGGTCAGATGACATTCTCTTGGGCTGCGGTCCACTGTTTGGTTGCGATCAAACACTATGATGAGCTGCGGTTCATCGGTCGGTTGCGATCGACCCCTCCGTGTTGCGATACGGGGCAGGGTGCTGCGGGGCCGTGTCAGAGCTATATGCGCTGACCCTCATGTATGGGCATGCGATTGGTCCTGTGGCGCCAACAAAGTGTGTTACGTGTTGTGATATGGATGAGTTGTGATTATGAGTGTCTTGGGGGATGTGACTATGGGACTTATATTGGGGATTGTTCATGTTGGGTTATGATTATTGTTTATGCCTTGCCTTATCTGTCTTATCTATGGTGAACTGCATATGCTCGTTATAACTGTTGCTTGTGTCTGGCCTTATCTATCGAGTCATTCTCGGTTTTAAATCTAGAGTTCGTAGGATATATCTTCATGCTCAAAATGGTTTTCGTATATCTATATATATCTCTATATGAATTGTATTTCAACGCGTTGGAGTGGGTTACCAGCATCTCTCGCTGAACAGATATATTTGGCTTTCAGGCACAGAAGATTAAGTCACTGGAGTGCGCTAGAACTTAGAAGTAGATAGTTTCCCTTTTGGCCTGCGTGCCACATTTACGTATTTACGCTTTGAGGATATTAGTTAGTTAGCCTGTGCACTTGGGTTCTCTAGCCCAGGTGTGGCATAGCACCCCGAACGCTTGTATTTATATCTTGGGATTTAATAAGATTCTACCTTTATTATAAGTTTTAAATGTCTTGAAAATCTGGGGTGTTACAGTTGGTATCAGAGCCTAAGTTTGACCCTAGGATAAGACTCTTAAGACCGGACTTTAGGACACTAGGCTTGAACTCTAGGTACTTAGGAACATAGGATCCAGGAATCTTAGGACGAGCAGTGAGATTGTGAAACCTACACATAACCTCCCCTCACTTCATCCCTCTCTAACTTAAAGGAACCTCCCCCTACGCTTACCACACCAGGTAAGGGTGCGAATAGATAAGTTTACTTCCATAACTGGGTAACGTACACTTACCCGATAAATCGCCTCGTCCTAACTCCCGTCAAAAGACTTGACAAGGACCCTGACCAAAGAAAAGGAAGATTTGGATGACTACTAAGAAGAGGCATTACAGTCAGGACTGCTAAAAGGGACGGACTGCAATACGCACCAACCCAGGGTAACCACGATAACCCCCGAGTCAGACAAATGACATGCACCTTCCGACAAGTTGCCTTATCTCGGCGAACCCGGGTTGCGGCTACAACAAACAGGAAGGAGAACTAGGACACCTATTAAAGTAGCAAAGGAACGACACCATTAGTCGAATCCTTGGGTGCAAGGTAAGTACATCGCGACACCTTGCGACCCCACCACCCCAATTTAAAATATCATCCACCCTGAAACCCCAGCATCTTGATACCCCTATTTGTTGAAAACACCCACCCCGAATCCTTAATTACCTTAAGAGAAAATTCGCAACCGTCATGACCTTGCTCACCCTTTGTTGCGCTTAACCCAAACCCTCGGAAACCCTAAATTGTTATTGCCCTTACTCTAAGTTCATATCCCCACTCCGTTTGGAAACCCTGTTAAAAACGTAGAGCAGCATAAGGCCCGTACCCTGCCCAGGGGCGTGAAGAACCGACATTCATTGATTCAATATTAAAATAAGTTGTTAGATAGGAATCGGCAAAGTAGGTGGAGGTTACGAATACGTATCACCCCACCCTTGCACGAAAACCGTGAAGGCTTCACGAGAAACCATAGCCTGTACGTACGCCACCGAAGAACGCCATGCGTTGACAAGAGCGGGCAAACAAATACGTTCAATGTGTCAGGGGCCCTCGCTACAGAAAACATCGTCAAATAGGTGCAACAGGCCGAACCTCGAGGAGGACATAAATCCTTGCTAAGAATTTCATCCACCAAGGAAGGGATGAAACCCAATAGAACAAGAAAGACTAACCCGAAACCCCCCTTACCCCTAAAACCCTCGGCAAGGATTAGGAGTCAAGACCTAGGGGTTTGACCCACTAAACCGACTGGGTCCAGACTTCTGGACATCCGAGGGGAACGTGCACGGAAACCATCACGAGAATTCCCCTGGAAGCCATAGAAACGAAGGGGACTTCGACACGGGAAGAGAAGATCAAACGAAAATCTTAGAATCAAACAAAGCCAAGGAAAAGGGATCACCAGTTCGACTGCACGCCAAAACCAAGCCCCAAACAGGCATAATCACTCAAAGCCAAGAGTCCTTAGCCCCTTTCCCTCCCCTTGCCAATCAAGTACCATTTCGTTAAAGAATCCGTCCTATCACTCCAAACCTCGCTCTTGATCCCTCATTACAGACGAACCCGTACAAGGTGGCAACCTTCCTTCCTGTATTACGACCTTGAGACATCGACCCTATCCGCCCCTCGACTTTGAAACCTAGCCCTTGCACTCCTTACACCCCTTTAAACCCAGACCAAGAAAACATAGATATATATATATATATGTATATCTACCTCTAGAACTCGTGCTTAAGGATCAATGAACATTGTACGATGGGTCATCCTATGTATCCAAGTCCCTTTTATTGTGCACAAGGGCATGGGACTTGTCAGGACATGAATCTGTGCATTTTTTAGGGTCTTTCCCGAAGGAATTGACTATTCCTAGTCACTTTCCCGCGGGTCCCCAACGGGTCCTTGACGGGACCTTGGCGGGTCCTTGGCAGGAGCTTGGCAGGCGGACGACCGCCCACCTCGCGCCCACTGGTACAATGTGCTGATTTCTTAACCCCTCATTTTATTGATTTGTGGCGCACTTGTGTGCCTCGATTGAGGAATGTGAGTCTTGGGTAAGGAACCATGGACCACCTAAACATAGTGTCCTACGTAAAAGACCTTGACGCACGAGACACCATCAGGAAATCACAATCAATTACATTGCACGAGTAATTGAAATCGGATCCTACGATACAACCGACTAGGGATGTTTGGCGTAAAGGATTGCGCAAACCAAGGAGACGAGTTGGGAACTCGTACTAAGAACCCACGAAAACCTTAAAAGTCAAAATGCTAAGGAGGGACCGGGACTCCTCCAAACCATGGACATCGTTCGAGCAAATTAGAGGACTCCTTACAAGTTATATGGAATCAAGAACTACGTATCCCATGGTGCTAAGCAAAAGGGTGAAGAACACATTTCGCGCCAAGACTTCAAGGGTCATTAAGGACCTACAAGGAGATGAGGTGACTCGTAAATTCGCCGAGTCATCCCACAACGAGATTTGGTAACCGACTGCGCTTTAAAAGAAAAAGGGCACGCAAGGACACCTTCATCATTAAGAATAACACAAACAGGGCACAACAATGCTGAACCTCGGGTAAGACATGAAGTCTTACTAAGAATTTCATCCACTAAAGAGGAGATGAAATTCAATAAGAAGAGAAATTCAACCCAAAATCCATCGACTCCCAAGAGACTTTGGGAAGAATTTGGGAAATGCACCCTAAGAGATTGGCTTGGTTGACCCAACTCGGTCAAGACCTTGGGCGCATTAAAGAAGTAAGTGTTGAATCACCACGGGAAATTCCCTCAAGAAAGAAGAGAAGGATGAAACCTTAGCCTGGGAAGCAAGGTCTAACAAGGATCTTAAAGTCAAGCAAGCACCAACACCAAGGAAGGAGGATCATCAGCTCGTCGGCACATCGTGATCAAAGCATCTAACCAGATTATTCACTTGGGATCGAGAAACCTTAACCCATCCTAGCCGAATTCCTTTCCCTCCCTCGGAAAATCGGCCCCTTCCTTATTTCAAAACCCTTTCTACCCTTCAGACCCCATTCTCAATCCCATGTTTTAACGATTCCATACAAGTGGCAACCTCACAACCTAAGTTGCAATCTCGAAAACTTGATCCTAATTCCTGAATTCACCGTGTCCTCAAGTTTGAAACCCGCTCTCTTAACCCTGTAAAACCTAATCGCTCCCAAAAACCCAACACACATAGGCGTGCAAGTATACAATTTCCCCGTGGAATACCTTCTCTATAGGACCACGGTTCTTCTCTTGACTCGTTAACCCTGTAGTGTAACACCCCGTGTTACGGCCTTCAATCCCGGATTAATTATTAAATTAATCCCGTTAATAATAATTAAATATGATTTAATTCGGTTAGGTTTCCTTTAATTAATTAATAAAGGTCCACCATGAACCGTGGACCCTTGCCTAAATTAGAGTCCTAAGCCTATTAGGAATAAAGAAAGTAAACCCTTTACTATTCAGATTCTAATTAGGAATCCTAGACCTAGTTATCTATTAGGAATAAAGGAAGTAGGCCTTTTACTATTCAGACTACGATTAGGATTCCCTTTAATTAATTGATATGGTCCACTATGGACCATGGATCCTTATCCCTAAACCCAATCCTTAGTTCCAAAAGGAATAGAATTAGCAAGCCTATAATATTAGTTCCTAACCAGGACTCCTAAATATATAAATAAGGGACTTAAGAGGCACCTAGAACCCCCCACCACAATAAACGTTCCACCACCCCAAAGTGCTCCAAGAATCTCCTTAGAAGAAATCAAGAAAGCAAGAAAGCTTAAAGAAAGACCCTTCATAGCCAAGGAATTAATTAAGGCTAAGAGGTAACCCATGTCTCAACAAAACCTATTTTCATAGCTATGATTTCCCCCTTAGGGTTTCCCCATATTATTGTGTATTAATGACTTGTGATAATTATTGTTGATGATTGATGTGATGATCCCATGAGGGATCTTGATAATCTTGATATTGAGAGATTCTTGATAATTATGATATTCTTGATGATTATATGGAGTTCCTGATGATTATGTGTTGTTCTTGATAATTGGGTGATGATCTTGATGATTATGTGTTATTCTTACCGAATCTTGCAATTAGAAGACGAACCGTATTCTTGTTGATATAAAAGTGATTAGAACCCTAGGTTGTATCGTATGATCTTATTCTTGGATTATCGGGTGGGGAAATCGCATGTTTGGGTGTTGATTATACTTAGAAAAGCATGATAGGTTATGTGCCGTTCGTTCCTCGTATTTGATTCGTTAATTGTCTACGGGTTGTCGTTAATTGTGTTGTAAAGTGTCTAAGTATGGTTCCGGGT
Source organism: Ipomoea nil (assembly GCF_001879475.1). Lineage (NCBI taxonomy): Eukaryota > Viridiplantae > Streptophyta > Magnoliopsida > Solanales > Convolvulaceae > Ipomoea > Ipomoea nil. The sequence goes on from NW_017619742.1 coordinate 4,226,097, forward strand.
TCCATAACGGTTCCCGGGGCGTAAAGTGTGTGAAAGGAGTCAGTGGGGGGTAGGGGACCCGCCACCTACCCATAGCCGTAAACCACCGCCTGGCAGCGGGTGGCCGGCGGGCGGGCAGTTGCCCGCCGGCGACCTGCTGCCCGGAACAGTAGGGACCGGCGGGCAGCCGGCGGGTGGCCCACCACCCACCGGCGGGTGGCCCACCACCCACCGGCTACCCGCTGGAAAGTCGTCCCACCCGGGACCCCGGCTTCCCCGTTTGATGTTTCCCCGATCCCCGTGGTGTCCCAACGGACCCCGTTTGTCGTGCCCATGTCTAGTTTGATGTTTCGGGTACCGTTCGCAGGTTATGAGTCTATTATATTGCATGCTAGTTGAATTGGTATCCCGTTGACCTAGGTGAAAGAAGTATGAACCCCTTAGGACTATTCTTAGTATGTGATCGATCACGCATAGGTTTGTTATACGCTTTATCCCCCTTCCCGATGTGTAACGTGGGTTGCATGTGCTTGCTATGTGTTATGTGTGTGTGCTACCCCAATTCGGTTGCGATCGGATTGGTTATCCTGAGCTGCGGTTCAGAAGCTGGCTGCGGTCAGATTGATTCTCTTGGGCTGCGGTCCACCGTTTGGTTGCGATCAAACGTTTCTATACGAGCTGCGGTTCGTCCTTTTTCCTGGCTGCGGTCAGATGACATTCTCTTGGGCTGCGGTCCACTGTTTGGTTGCGATCAAACGTTTCTATACGAGCTGCGGTTCGTCCTTTTTCCTGGCTGCGGTCAGATGACATTCTCTTGGGCTGCGGTCCACTGTTTGGTTGCGATCAAACACTATGATGAGCTGCGGTTCATCGGTCGGTTGCGATCGACCCCTCCGTGTTGCGATACGGGGTAGGGTGCTGCGGGGCCGTGTCAGAGCTATATGCGCTGACCCTCATGTATGGGCATGCGATTGGTCCTGTGGCGCCAACAAAGTGTGTTACGTGTTGTGATATGGATGAGTTGTGATTATGAGTGTCTTGGGGGATGTGACTATGGGACTTATATTGGGGATTGTTCATGTTGGGTTATGATTATTGTTTATGCCTTGCCTTATCTGTCTTATCTATGGTGAACTGCATATGCTCGTTATAACTGTTGCTTGTGTCTGGCCTTATCTGTCGAGTCATTCTCGGTTTTAAATCTAGAGTTCGTAGGATATATCTTCATGCTCAAAATGGTTTTCGTATATCTATATATATCTCTATATGAATTGTATTTCAACGCGTTGGAGTGGGTTACCAGCATCTCTCGCTGAACAGATATATTTGGCTTTCAGGCACAGAAGATTAAGTCACTGGAGTGCGCTAGAACTTAGAAGTAGATAGTTTCCCTTTTGGCCTGCGTGCCACGTTTACGTATTTATGCTTTGAGGATATTAGTTAGTTAGCCTGTGCACTTGGGTTCTCTAGCCCAGGTGTGGCATAGCACCCCGAACGCTTGTATTTATATCTTGGGATTTAATAAGATTCTACCTTTATTATAAGTTTTAAATGTCTTGAAAATCTGGGGTGTTACAGTAGTGGTGGTGGTTGTTATGGTAGTGGTGGTGGTGATGATGGTGGTGGCAATGGTAATAATAGTTCAGAAATTAGTTTGAAAAAGGGATAAGTAAGAAGATAAATACGGAAAAGTAAATAATCCTATAAATGTCTTCTGACTAAAAATCTATGCTAAGAAGACATTTTCTACTAAATTAAATTTTTGTTTTCGTTAATCATACTGAATATTTTGCTTTGACTTTATTTTAATATTAATGCTAAAGTCAGTATCTTGATCTGCGCTGTTCCATGCATTCCTAATTTCTTATCTCACAATTTCTCTTATTTCATTCCTTACTATATTTCTGATTTCATGTATTTTTATCACTAAGATTCATTTTCAGTAACACTTTTTCTATGAATTCTTATATTTCTTATATTTGCTATACAAATCCTTATTTGTATTTTCTAATAATTTCATATTTAATTTTGTTGTTTTAATTCTCCTATTTCTTGAAAGTATTTACTAATTCAAAACTTGAAAAGTCAAGTCTTCCCACAAATCTTCTTCGAATAAAAAGAAAATAAAATACACAATTCAAGATATCATGTTGTACTAGAATGGTATAGCGATGCTAACTAGATATTAGACATTAAGGGTTCTAAGTCCTAAGTGGCTACGTGTTCACGATAGCTAGTGTAGTCGTTGTAAGTGTAAAAATATTACACGTTGGACCCATGATTTATTGGCTTAATTAGTTGCCAAAATGAAGTAGTTTGTTAGCTCTGGATCAAGGTCAGGTCGTTCTCGAATCAACAGAATAATCCTTCAACGGGTTGTTCTTTCAAGACCCTATTTTGGTGTTGATTTAAATCAAGTGGTGCAGCTTCTCTTGAGGACTTAGCAGCTGCACGATTTCAGACAAGGAGAGGTTCCTATTTCCACCTTTATAAAATGCTACTTTGTTTGATTCATCAATTGCGAAGATTGAAGGGAAAAACTATCATCATATCATCTCCTAGTCCTCCACTCTTTTCTATCCATATTGTTCAAGTGTTGAAGACACCTCTTGGCAGAATGAAGATGGCTTGCACGATCAGTCCATAGTGATGATGTAGAGTTGGTTGGGTTAGTGTAGTTGATACCGAAGTGTGTATTTAACTCTCCCTTGTACTCCGGTTAATCATCTAGTGGATTGGGCTGACGTGAATGGCCCCGTAGACATAGGAGTGAGGCTCCGAACTGCGTGAACACATCCTGGTGTCTGGTTCCTCTTTTACTTTTTGTTCTTGTTTGTTTTAATTCTAGCACAGATCCTAACTCTAATCTAGATTCATAATCTGTTGGTCCCGAGAGGGTGGCGAGAAGTCTAGAGGGGGGTGAATAGACTTCTCTAACTTTTCAAACTTTTCTTAGATACACAACACTTTGGTAATTTCAACTCTAAGTAACAAGTATAATGAACTAAATAACTTAGAGTATGCACAACGGAATAGTTAACAGTAAAGTGGTATGCTTATTTGTGCGGTGCTTCAAAGAAAGATTCTAAACATGCAACACGTTAGAATGACTTGATATGGTTCAAGAATGATATATGGAAAGATTGGTTCGCATGCAAACATGAGAACTATCAAACCCAGATAGATAAAGATATGCGATAAATCGTTACGGGTTAGTTCGTAGTTAAAGCATGCAGATAAACAAGTAAAGTAAAGAGAGAGAGAGAGAGAGAGAGAGAGATTTATAGTGGTTCGGAGATGGTGTAATTCTCCTACTCCACTCTTCTCCTTTAACTCCAAGGAGGAAATTCACTATTTTTCGATCACCCAGATACAATAGTGAATAAGTGTCCACCGACACTGTAACACCCCGAAATTTTGAAACTTTTAAAACTTATATAATAAAGGTAAATTCTCATTAAATCCCAAAACTAAACATAAGAGTGCGGGGTGCTATGCCACATCTGAGCTGGAGAACTCAGATGCAAAGGCTAAACTAACTAAATATCCTCAAAGCAATGTCAATATATAATCAAGGCACGCAGGCCGAAAGGGAAACTCACTAATCTACGCTTCGGATCTCTAGCGCGCTCCGGGGTCTACTCATCTGTGCCTGAAAGCCAAATATATCTGTTCAGCGAATGATGCTGGTAACCCACTCCAACGCGTTGAAATACAATATAAGTAGATATATATATAGATATATGAAAACCATTTTGAAGCAGGAAGATATATACTTAGGAGACTCTAACTTTAAAACCAGGAATAGACTCGACAGGTAGGGATAAGCACATTAAACAATGATAAACAGTTACATAGAGATAATATCATAAAGAACATGTATCTAAGGTCACAGTTCACTTTCAAATCATTCACAACATCATTCCATCATCATTCAAGTCACACAAGCACACTTTGGTTGCGCCACGGGACCAATCGCATGCCCCGAACATGAGGGTTAGCGCATATAGCTCTAACACGGCCCTGCAGCACCCTACCTTATACTGCAGCATGAAGGGGTTGATCGCAACCAACCGTATAGACCATCGACGATTTCAACGGCGGATCACAGCCCTACACACCGCTTGTAACACCCCGTGTTACGATCCCTAAACCCAAATTAATTAATTAAGTACTCAGCCCAAAAAGGGAGTTAAAATCTACTAATTAGCTAAAAGGGGGTCCACCATGGTCCGTGGTCCTTTATCCCTAAAGCCAACCCCTTAGTCCTATAAGAAATAGAATTAGTAAACCGATGCCACCTAGACCCTAATTAGGACTCTTAATTATATAAATAGAGGCATAGGAGGCACCTAGAATTCACACCACAAATAATCTCTCACAACACAAGAAGTTCCAAGAATTCCCTTAGGAAAAATCAAGAAAGGAGAAATCTTAAAGAAAGTCCCTTCATAGCCAAGGAAATTAATTAACGCTAAGAGGTAACCCATGTCTCAACAAAACCTATTTTCTATGCTATAATCTCTTTCCATGGCCTCCCTCTATATTCTTGTGTCTTGATTGAATTCTTCTATGATAATTATGTTATGTTCTTGATGATTGATAAGATGACTTATATGCTTTCTTGAGAATCTTGATGACCTTGTGTTAGAAAGAAGTTCTTGATTATGATTTGATGATTCTTGACGAATCTTGATATTTTCTTGATGTTAAAAATAAAATATGTTCCTGATGATTTGGGTGGGATTAGAGCCCTAGGTTGGATTGGGAATTTGTATTGAGGATGTTCTCGATTTATATTTCGGTGGGAATTCGTATGATCGGATGTTGTTTATATTTAAGCCGTAATAGGATAAGTCCTACACGATTCTTGCTTTTGATCCATCAATTGTTTATGTGATGTCGTTATTTGCGTTTAAAAAGTGTCTAAGCATGGTTTCGTGTTCCCACCACCTACCCACTGCCCAAAGGGCACTGCCCGGCAGCGGGCAGCCACCGGGCAGCCGGCTACCGGCGGGCAGCTGGCGGGTGTGTAACACCCCGTGTTACGATCCCTAAAATCAATTAAATCATTTAATCAATTACCCAAAAGAAAGAATTAAATCACAATAATTAATTAGGAAAGGCCCACCATAGTCCACGTGCCCTTATCCCTAAACCCTATCCTTAGTCCCAAAAGGAATAGAATTAGCAAGCCCATAATATTAGTTCCTAACTAGGACTCCTAAATATATAAATAGGGGACTTAAGAGGCACCTAGAACCCACCACCACAATAAAACGTCTCACCACCCAAAGAGCTCCAAGAATTCCCTTAGAAGAAATCAAGAAAGCAAGAAAGCTTAAAGAAAGACCCTTCATAGCCAAGGAATTAATTAAGGCTAAGAGGTAACCCATGTCTCAACAAAACCTATTTTCTTAGTTATGATTCCCCTCTTAGGATTTCCCCATATTATTGTGTATTGATGATTTGTGATATTATTACTGATGATTGGTGGGATGATTTCCATGGGTGATCTTGATGATGAAAGGTTCTTGATAATTATGGTGTTCTTGATGAGTATATGACGTTCTTGATGATTACATGGTGTTCTTGATGTTCTTAATGATTATATGAGGTTCTTGATAGTTATATGATATTCCTACCGAATCTTGATTTTGGAAGATGAATTGTGTCTTGTTGATTTAAAAATAATTAGAACCCTAGGTTATATCGTGGAATTCGTATGGTGTTATTCTTGGTATATTGGGTGGGATTTTGCATGATTGGGTGTTTATTATGTTTAGAAAAGCATGATAGGTTATGTGCCGTTTGTTTCTTGATTTTGATCCGTTAATTGTCTACGTGTGTTATCAATTGCGTTTGAAAGTGTTTAAGCATGGTTTCGGGTTCCACAAAGGTTCCCGGGGCGTTTTTGGTGAAAAGAGTCAGTGGGGGGTAGGGGACCCGCCACCTACCCGCGGCAAAAAAGGGGAGCTCCGGCAGCGGGCAGCCGGCGGGCGGGCAGCTGCCCGCCGGGCACCCGCTGCCCGGAACAGTAAATACCGGCGGGCAGCCGGCGGGTGAACCCCCACCCACCGGCTACCCACTGGAAATTCCCACACTTCGGGACCCCGGCTTCCCCGTTTGATGTTCCCCCGACCCCTGTGGTGTCCCAACGGACTCCGTCTATCGTGCCTATGTCTAGTTTGATTTTCGGGTACCGTTCGTAGGTCGTATGAGTCTTATATATTGCATGCTAGTTGAATTGGTATCCCGTTGACCTAGGTGAAAGAAGTATGAACCCCTTAGGACTATTCTTAAAATGTGAAGGATCACGCATAGGTTTTGTTATACGTTTTCTCCCCCTTCCCAATGTGCTAATGTGGGTTTCATGTGCTTGCTATGTGTTATGTGTGCATGTTACCCCGATTTGGTTGAGATCAATCGGGCTATACGGGCAGTCGGGTGGGCTGAGAACCATACCGGCTGTTAACTAGGCTGGTAGAGACCGGTCAGGTATATAAATATTTTATAGGACTATGGTCCACTATACGGGCAGTTTTGAATGGGTTGAGAACCATCCCAACTGTTAACCAGGCTGGTAGAGACCGGTCAGGTATATAAATATTATATAGGACAAAGGTCTACTATACGGACAGTTGAATGGGTTGAGAACCATCCGAACTGTTAACCAGGCTAGTAAAGACAGGTCAGGTATATAAATATTATATAGAGCTTCGGCTCATCGGTTGGTTGCGATCGACCCCTCCGTTGTGTGAGACGGGGCAGGGTGCTGCGGGGCCGCGTTAGAGCTATATGCACTGACCCTCATGTATGGGCATGCGATTGGTCCTGTGGCGCCAACAAAGTGTGCTATATGATGAGATAAGAAGGATTGATGTGGTGACTGTTATAGGGCTCTTACTAGAAACGCTTAATTGTGATTATTGGTTGTGCTTATCTATGACTGTTTCCTATGTGAGAATTGTATATGCCGGTTATGACTGTAGATTGTGTGTACCCCTATTTGTCGAGTCGGTCCCCTGATTTCAAAGCTAGAGTCTCTTAGGATATATTTTCATGCTTCAAAATGACTTTTCGTATATCTATGTATATATATATATATATATATATATATATATATATATATATATATATATTTATATATATATATATATATATATATATATATGTATTGTATTTCAACACGTTGGAGTGGGTTACCAGCATCTCTCGCTGAACAGATATGTTTGGCTTTCAGGCACAGAAGAGTAAGTCACTGGAGCGTGCTAGAACTTGGAGCGTAGAAGTAGATAATTTCCCTTTCGGCCTGCGTGTCATGTTTATGCGTTACATTATTGAGGATACTAGTTAGTTAGCCTGTGCACCTGAGTTCTCTAGCTTAGGTGTGGCATAGCACCCCGTACTCTTGTATAATGCTTTGGGATTTAATGAGATTTCACGTTTACTTTATAAGTTTTAAATATCTTGAAAATCTGGGGTGTTACAGGGTGACCCCCACCCACCGGCTACCCGCTGGTCCATACCCCACCCCGGGTCCCCGGCTCCCCGTTTGATGTTCCCCACTCCCCATGGTGTCCCAACGGACCCCATTTGTCGTGCTTGAGTCTAGTTTGGAATTTCGGGTACCATTCGTAGGTTAAACGAGTCTTGGGAATTGCATGCTAGTCGAATTGGTAACCCGTGAACCTAGGTGGAAGTTATATGAGCCCTTAGGAACTATTCTTAGTGTGTGAATGATCACATGTAAGCTTAATTATATGTCTCCCCCTTCCCTATGTGAATTATGTGTTATTATGTGCTATTGTGGTTACGTGATGCATGACCCCAACTTGGTTAAGATCAATTGGGCTATACGGGCAGTTGAATGGGCTGAGAACCATCCCAACTGTTAACCAGGCCGGTTAAGACCGTTCAGGGATAGTAATATGATATAGGACTGAGGTCCACTATATGGGCAGTTGAATGGGTTGAGAACCATCCCAACTGTTAACCAGGCTGGTAGAGACCGGTCAGGTATATAAAGATTATGTATAGGACTGAAGGTCCACATAGGCCTCGGTGATATGACCCACCGACCTGGACGCGCCAGGCGGTGTGTAGGGCTACGGCTGGCTGCGATCCACCGAGTGGTGGGACATCGGTATGTAGGACCATAGTCTCCGAGGATCTTTGCCCACCGATTGAGTTTAGCTCAGCGGTGTGTCGGGCTTGATCCGCTACAGCCCACCGATTGTGCGCATCAACGGTGTGTAGGGTCGTAACTCCCCCCTTGTAAAGGGGATCGCGGTCCACCGACTGGGCGCGTCAGCAGTGTGTCGGATGTGGTCCGACGTTGAGTTCGTCAACGGTTCTCAAAGGGTTGGTTGCGATCAACTCCCCTTGTACCGCGGTACTGAGGTAGGGTGCTGCGGGGTCGTGTTAATGCTATAAGCATTAACCCTCATGTTCGGGGCATGCGATTGGTCACGTGGCGCCATCAGTGATTATGTGATATGAATGATGATTGGATGATGATGTGGATTGGAATTGAGAAGTGGCTTGTGACCGTAAATGCGTATTCCTTATGATGTTATTTCTACTTAACTGCTTATTGTTGTCAGATGTGCGTATCCCTATTTGCTGAGTCTATTCCTGGTTTTTTAAAAACTAGTGTCTCTTAAGTATATATCTTCTTGCTTCGAAATGATTTTTGTATATATATATATATATATATATATATATATATATATATATATATATATATATATATATATATATCTATACTATATTTCAACGCGTTGGAGGGGGTTACCAGCATCTCTCGCTGAACAGATATATTTGGCTTTCAAGCACAGAGGAGTAGGCACTGGAGCGCGCTAGAGATTTGGAGCGTAGAGTAGATAGTTTTCCTTTCGGCCTGCGTGCCATGCTTATGTATTTACATTATTGAGTATGTTAGTTAGTTAGCCTGTGCACCTGAGTTCTCTAGCTCAGGTGTGGCATAGTACCCCGTACTGTACTATATTATGTTTTGGGATTTAATGAGAATTTACCTTTATTATATAAGTCTTAAAAGTTGAAAAATTTCAGGGTGTTACACCTGTAACACCCCAGATTTTCAAGACTTTTAAAACTTATAAAGTAAAGGTGAAATCTCATTAAATCCCAAAGCATAATACAAGAGTACGGGGTGCTATGCCACACCTAAGCTAGAGAACTCAGGTGCACAGGCTAACTAACTAATATCCTCAATAATGTAAACGCATAAACATGGCACGCAGGTCGAAAGGGAAACTATCTACTTCTACGCTCCAAGTTCTAGCGCGCTCCAGTGACTTACTCTTCTGTGCCTGAAAGTCAAATATATCTGTTCAGCGAGAGATGCTGGTAACCCACTCCAACGCGTTGAAGTACAATACATATATATATATATATATATATATATATATATATATATATATATATATATATATATATATATATATATATATATATATATATATATATACGAAAAGTCATTTTGAAGCATGAAGATATATCCTAAGAGACTCTAGCTTTCAAATCAGGGGACCGACTCGACAAATAGGGGTACACACAATCTACAGTCATAACCAGCATATACAATTCTCACATAGGAAACAGTCATAGATAAGCACAACCAATAATCACAATTCAGCATTACTAGCAAGAGCCCTATGGTCACGTTTCCATGACAGTCATATCATCAATCCTTCTTATCTCATCACATAGCACACTTTGTTGGCGCCACAGGACCAATCGCATGCCCATACATGAGGGTCAGCGCATATAGCTCTGACACGGCCCCGCAGCACCCTGCCCCGTCTCACACTACGGAGGGTCGATCGCAACCGACCGATGAGCCGCAGCTCTATATAATATTTATATACCTGACCGGTCTTTACCAGCCTGGTCAACAGTTGGGATGGTTCTCAACCCATTCAACTGTCCGTATAGTGGACCTTTGTCCTATATAATATTTATATACCTGACCGGTCTCTACCAGCCTGGTTAATAGTTGGGATGGTTCTCAACCCATTCAACTGCCCGTATAGTGGACTTTAGTCCTATATACTATTTATATACCTGACCGGTCTCTACCAGCCTGGTTAACAGCCGGTATGGTTCTCAGCCCACCCGACTGCCCGTATAGCCCGATTGATCTCAACCAAATCGGGGTAACATGCACACATAACACATAGCAAGCACATGCAACCCACATTAGCACATTGGGAAGGGGGAGAAAACGTATAACAAAACCTATGCGTGATCCTTCACATTTTAAAAATAGTCCTAAGGGGTTCATACTTCTTTCACCTAGGTCAACGGGATACCAATTCAACTAGCATGCAATATATAAGACTCATACGACCTACGAACGGTACCCGAAAATCAAACTAGACATAGGCACGATAGACAGAGTCCGTTGGGACACCACGGGGGTCGGGGGAACATCAAACGGGGAAGCTGGGGTCCCGAAGTGTGGGATTTCCAGCGGGTAGCCGGTGGGTGGGGGTTCACCCGCCGGTATTTACTGTTCCGGGCAGCGGGTGCCCGGCGGGCAGCTGCCCGCCCGCCGGCTGCCCGCTGCCGGAGCTCCCCATTTTGGCCGCGGGTAGGTGGCGGGTCCCTTACCCCCATCTACCCCCCACTGACTCTTTTCACCAAAAACACCCCGGGAACCTTTGTGGAACCCGAAACCATGCTTAGACACTTTCAAACGCAATTGATAACACACGTAGACAATTAACGGGTCAAAATCAAGAAACAAACGGCACATAACCTATCATGTTTTTCTAAACATGATAAACACCCAATCATGCGAAATCCCACCCAATATACCAAGAATAACACCATACGAATTCCACGATATAACCTAGGGTTCTAATTATTTTTAAATCAACAACAACACAATTCATCTTCCAAAATCAAGATTCGGTAGGAATATCATATAACTATCAAGAACCTCATATAATCATTAAGAATATCAAGAACACCATATAATCATCAAGAACGTCATATAATCATCAAGAACACCATAATTATCAAGAACCTTTCATCATCAAGATCACCCTTGGAAATCATCCCACCAATCATCAATAATAATATCACAAATCATCAATACACAATAATATGGGGAAATCCTAAGAGGGGAATCATAACTAAGAAAATAGCTTTTGTTGAGACATGGGTTACCTCTTAGCCTTAATTAATTCCTTGGCTATGAAGGGTCTTTCTTTAAGCTTTCTTGCTTTCTTGATTTCTTCTAAGGGAATTCTTGGAGCTCTTTGGGGTGGTGGGACGTTTATTGTGGTGGGGGGGGGGGGGGGTTCTAGGTGCCTCTTAAGTCCCCTATTTATATATTTAGGAGTCCTAGTTAGGAACTAATATTATAGGCTTGGTAATTCTTTTTCTTTTGGGACTAAGGATTGGGTTTAGGGATAAGGGCCCGTGGACTATGGTGGGCCTTTCCTAATTAATTATTGTGATTTAATTCTTTCTTTTGGTAATTGATTAAATTATTTAATTGATTTTAGGGATCGTAACACGGGGTGTTACAACACCGCTGACGCGCTCAGTCGGTGGACTGTGATCCTCTTTAGGGGACTGTGACCCTACACACCGTTTGACGAGCTCAGTCGGTGGGTCGTAGTAGATCAAAGCCCTACATACCGCCTGAGGGACTCATTCGGTGGGCGATGATCTTCAGAGACTACGACCCTACACACCGCTGGCCCATACACTCGGTGGATCGCAGCCGACCATAGCCCTACACTACGCCTGATCACTGATTCGGTGGGCTATGGCCTTCCTCGGGCTAGTGGCCCTACACACCGCCTGGCGCGTCCAGTCGGTAGACCATAGCACACGAGGCCCATGTAGACCGCAGCCTAAGAAGTGAATCACTGACCGCAGCCAGGAGAATGAACTGAAGCTCATAAGTAACCAATTTGACCGCAGCTAACTTCTGAACCGCAGCTCAGGAACAACCAATTTGATCGCAACCAAATTGGGGTATCATGCATCACATAACACATAGTTGCACGCATTAGCACATTGGGAAGGGGGAAGACGTATAAATAAACTTACGCGTGATCATTCACATACTAAGAATAGTCCTAAGGGGTTCATGCATCTTCGTCCTAGGCCAACGGGTTACCAGTTCAACTAGCATGCCATACATAAGACCCTTCTATCCTACGAATGGTACCCGAAACATCAAACTAGACTCATGCACGACAAACGGAGTCCGTTGGGACACCATGGGGATTGGGGAACATCAAACGGGGAAACCAAAGTTCCGGAGTGGGCGACGACCAGCGGGTAGCCGGTGGGTGGAGAGCCACCCGCCGGCGACAGATTTTCGGTCAGCGGGTGCCCGGCGGGTAGTCGCTTGCCCGCTGCCGGCGGTATCTCTTTGGGCAGGGGGTAGGTGGCGGGTCCCCCTACCCCCACCTACCCCCCACTGACTCTTTATCAAAATAAACGTCCCGGGATCCTTTGTGGAACCCGAAACCATGCTTAGACACTTTTAAACACAAATAACGACACCACATAGACAATTAATGGATCAAGAGCAACAATAACGTAGAACACGAACTATCATGATTTCTAAACATAATAAACACCCGAACATGTGAATTCCCACCCAAATATACCAAGAAAATCCCAATAAGAAATTCATGATTCAACCTAGGGCTCTAATCATATTTAATTTAACAAGATCATAGTTTATCTTTAAAATCAAGAAACATCAAGAGTTATCAGGAATATCACACAATCATCAAGATCCTTTTATCATCATCAAGATTATCAAGATCACACATAGAATCATCTCATCAATCATCAAGATCACAGCACAATTATCATATCAAGACACAAGCATATAGAGGAAGCCAAAGAAGGGGATTATAGCAAAGAAAATAGGTTTTGTTGAGACATGGGTTACCTCTTAGCCTTAATTAAATTCCTTGGCTATGAAGGGTCTTTCTTTAAGATTTCTTCTTTCTTGATTTCTCCTATGGGAATTCTTGTGTGGTGAAAGTTATTGTGGTGTGAGTTCTAGGTGCCTCCTATGTCCCTATTTATATATCTAAGAGTCCTAATTAGGGTCTAAATGGTATGGGCTTGCCAATTCTATTCCTTATAGGACTAAGGGGTTGGTTTTAGGGATAAGGGTCCAAGGACTATGGTGGACCTCTTTTTAGCTAATTAATGGATTTTAATTCCCTTTTTAGGGTAATGAATTAATTAATTAATTCGGTTTAGGGGTCGTAACACGGGGTGTTACAGACACTTCTCGAGTGCTTCGCACAAAGCTACACTCCTCCAAGTTTTTTCACAGGCTCCCCTTATTACTCCGCCTTCCCCGAGTACTTCGCACCAAGCTGTACTCCTGCACCACGAGTGCTACGCACAAAGCTACACTCAACCAGGGTTTTTCACTCTCACTAGTTATTCCGCCCTCTTTCTACACTCAGTAGAGATGTTTACAAAGAAATACAATATTTCTCTCTCAGACTTGAATATTTCTAATGAAGCTTAGATCCCCCTTTTTGGCTGTTTCAAGTATTGCTTGCTTTTCTCTTGCTTTTTTGTATCTTGATCGCTCAGTCGTGTTTGGTCTTCAAGTCTTCATGGGTATTTATAGCTAATAAAAGCTATTTGTCCGTTTGATCAACTTTTGATCTCGTCCGTCCATTTCAAATGTAGTTGATCAATTAATGTTGTCAACTTGATCTTCAACTTGATATGCAACTTGATCTGCAACTCTAGATATTAGCCTTTCCGCCTTTGTCAGATAATTCAAATAATCCAAACGTTGTTTGTATGCAGATCTGACATAAAGTCCATTGAAAAATGTAGCCTCCAAATTTGAATGGCTTCTTCGTGTGAACTCTTGACATTGCACTTGATCTGACAAACCAAGTTGATCAATATTTCTCCTGCTGATTCTTGCTTTAGTATGAAAAGATATCGTCGTTAATCAACATTTTTCGAGTGTCTCCGTCTTCATCGTAAAAACGTTGATGTCCATAAGATAATTCTCTGGTTAATTCTTCATGTCTAGGTTCACATACCTTCGTGGTCCATCATTATTCATCGTAAAAACGTTGATGTCCATAAGATAATTCTCTGGTTAATTCTTCATGTCTAGGTTCACATACGCTCGTGGTCCATCATTATATTTCTCCAAAAATATATTCACTGTAACATTCAAACTATGAACCATGTGGGTTGTGTCATAAAGCTTCTAACTCAGCTAGTCGAACCTTGGGTACAACTCAAATATTGCCGCCAATGAGATTTAACCTTAAGGTCTCCTAAGTGCAATATAACATCTTTATCCATCTCAGCTAGTGTAACCTTTGGTATAAAATGTGTAACCAATTCCTTATACCTCTTTGCTTTGTCAGCCTTTTACTTCATTACAAACTTGGTACTTCGTCAAGACTTTTCTACCTCGTCTCTACCTCGTCACAAGCTCAAAACAATTTGCTTGAGGTGAAAATCAAACATAGGATTTCTTGACATTTCTTTCTATAAAGTCTTCTTCCATCTCTACTAGCTTAACCTTTGGTGATTTGTATGCAGCTTAAATGTGTTAAGTTATTATCCCGCTTAACCATAAAGTTGACAAACTTAGCAATTCACGTAGTCTTTCATTGCATGGGTGCAACCGATGGAACAAGACTAAAATTGAGTACCGCCTTCCACCCCGCAACCGATGGACAAACTGAGAGAACAATTCAAACCCTAAACCCTACAACAACAGTTATCATACAAGTACCCACATGGCACCCTATGAAGCGTTGTATGGTCAGAAATGCAGAATTCCCTTGTGCTGGGAAGATTTGGTCAACCCCGTGACCTTGGGACCTCAATACTTACAAGACACGGTGGAAAAGGTCAAGTACATTCAAGGGAGGATGGAAGTGGCTCAAGATAGACAAAAGTCCTACGCTGACTTGGGGAGAAGACCGGCTGAGTTCCAAGTTGGGGAAAAAGTGTGGTTAAAGATCTCTCCCACTCGGGGACTGATGAGATTCGAGAAGAAGGGTAAGTTAAGCCCTTGATTCATCGGTCCTTATGAAATCCTTGAGAGGGTGGGAAATTTGACCTACCGTTTGGCCTTACCTTTGGAGCTAGAGTGTGTACACAATGTGATCCATGTGTCGCAACTAAAGAAGTATGTACATTGTAACACCCCGAGATTTTTAAAACTTTTCAATCTTATAATATGAAAGAAATTCTATTAAATGAATTCCAAATAGAGTATTCTGAACACAAGGGTCTGGGGTGTTATGCCACATCTGAGCTGGAGAACTCAGATGCACATGCTACATTAACTAATTATCCTCAAACACTGTCATTACATCATTAAGGCATGCAGGCCGAAATGAAAGACTAACTATCTAAGCCGGGATCCTCTAGCGCGCTCCGGTGGCTAATCATCTGTGCCTGAAAGCCAAATATATCTGTTCAGCGAAAAAAATACAGTATAGGTATATATATATATATATATATATATATATATATATATATATATATATATATATATATATATATATATATATATATATATATATATATATAGATTTTGAATCCGGTGCACCCCCCCTAGTTAGATGAGTTCGTGAGCCATAATCCTGGTTGTTTGATTTCATTTTTTAACGATGCAGATTTTATGCTTTGTTTAGACATGTGCCAGCTATTTTTATTAAGTTAGGGGGTAGTTTTGTCCTTTGGAACGGTGCTCATTATGTTAAGTCATTAATGCGCATTGTTTTTGGATCGTGTGTAGAGATAAATTAGGACTTTTTGTTTTCTCTCACATTGCCACCGGTTCATTAGGTCTTTGTTTTTCTTCTCGGTAATCTTCATATTCCTTCGCGTAATTTAGGGCTTCCAGGGTCTGTGGTCGATTTTGTGTTGTTTGGATCGTTGTTCTTCATGGCTGGGTCGAGCTCGAGGAGATCTAAGCGGCTTAGGGGGTGTTCGTCCGATCCCATTCTAGGTTTTCAGATTTTTTGTCATCTTTTTGCTTTGATCGTATGGTTTTTAATGTTTTTGCAGTTATCTTTTTTGTTTCTAGGTGGTATAGTATTTTGGTGTGTGTTGTGGGCTTTGTGGGTTCCTAATTTGGGTTTTGTATGGGGTTCTTTTTTGGGGGTTTTTCCGCCGGTATGGGAGGGTTTGGGCATTTGTGATGAGTGGCGGGTGTTCTCGAGGGGGGATGGCGGTGGTGGGTATGTAATTTTTTGGAAGGGTTTGTGGGCTCGTTTGTGCGTATAGAGCTTGTAATAAGTGCATATTGCTGATTTGGGGAGGGGGGGGGGGGTGGTCATGCTAGTGGTGTTGTAACGGGTCTGGCTTTGTTTTTGGTTCATAGTGGGGTTTTTTTCCAGTGAGTTTGGATTTTTGCCGGTAATGTAATTAAATTATTTTTTAGAAGTATGCTGTGTGCGTAGGGGTTAGGAGGTGAATGCAGTGTAGTATAAACATGTTGTAGCTTTAAGTACTATCACGTTGCGTGAAGGCCATCGGTTTGTGCGTTGCCAGTGTGTGTGTGGGGGGGGGGGTGCATGTAGGTGTTGCTTCGTGCTTTATTGTGTTTTTTTTTTTTGTTGGTCTGTTATTTCTTTCGTAATATGCTTGGTTTTTTTTCCTGTTTGGGGTTTTGAGGGGTGGGGGGGGGGGGGGTGGTGGTCGTGGCTTGTTAGTTTGGTAGCGTGTGCGTATCAAGACCGGTAATTGAATTTAATTCTTTTTTGAAGTTTGTTGTGTCCGTAGATGTAAGGAGGTAAGGAGGTGAATGCAGTATAGTATTAACATGTTATAGGTTTAACTACTATCACGTTGCATGAAGGTCATTGGTATGTGCGTGCTTGTGATTGAGAATGCTTTTCAGGGTCTGTGCGCTAAGGGCCTATAGTTGTTGCTTCGTGCGTTACTATTTTTTTTTATGGTCTGTTTTGTCTTTGCCTATTATGTTTGTTTTCATTTCTGTTTGGGGTTATGGGGGGATGGGGTCGTAGATTATTAGTTTGGTAGCGTGACCGTATCGAGGTTGGTAATGTTCTTAAATTCTTTTTTGAAGTTTGCTGTGTGCATATGTGTAAGGAGGTGAATGCAGTATATTATTAACATGTTATATGTTTAACTACTATCACGTTGCACGGAGGTCATTGGTCTGTGCGTTGCTTGTGATTGAGAATGCCTTTTCAGGGTCTGTGCGCTAAGGGTCTACAGTTGTTGCTTTGTGCATTACTATTTTTTGTTTTTTGGTCTGTTTTGTCTTTGCCCAATATGTTTGTTTTCATTTCTGTTTGGGGTTATGGGGGGGGGGGGGGGGTTGCGTCGTGGGTTATTAGTTTGGTAGCTGATGTTATCACATCTGTGCATGTTTTTATAGCTTTTCTGATTCATTTTAGAAACAAAGTTATTGAATCATGTCCATTTATTACTTGTTTTCCTTGCTTTCTCGTTAGATTATGTTTTTACACTTGTTTTGAATGCCTTACGGTGTTCGGTAGTGTTTTTCTTCACCATTACAGGGTGAGCGTGAGAGCAAGGGAAGAATTTCAAGCACTAAATGATCAAAAGAGGAAGGAGTCGAAGCATCAGCAATTCGACGCGTCGAGCCCATGCCTCGACACGTCGAAAAATTCCAGTAGCTTCAAACATCGCACATTTTGGAGGCTCGACGCGTCGAGCATGATCTCGACGCGTCGAGATCGCGGAGAGACGTTAATTTGAAAGACTCCTAAATTGATGCCATCAGGTTTCTACTATAAAAAGATCATCTTCTATCAACCCTAGGGTCTTCTTCTTCTGCGATTTCGGTGTTTTGAAGGCAATCAAGAGCAATGCACAAAGAGGACCAACTTGAAGATTTACAACTTGCTTTGGAATAGAGAACTAGCTAGAAAGATTCGGGAGAACTCTTTCACTCTTACTCTTATTCTCGTTGTTATTTGTTTATCTTTAAGCATTGAATTTACTGTTATTATGGCCATGAGCGGCTAAATTCCTTAGGGATTTTTGGGTGAATTTGTTTATGAACCTATGTGCCTTGTTCGTTAATTTCTTAATATATTTATGTTTGGTTTTTATGATTTGTGTTGCAATCTTGTCTTAACCTGTTGTTGTTGGTAATTAAAGGCCTAAATTACTAGCTTCATAGTCATATTTGTGTCACCAATGGGAATTGGGGCATAAATTAGGGCACACACGATTGCACCTAATAGTTAGACCTTGGGAAAGGGGAATTTATTAGGGGAAGTTAATTCTAGATTGTTGCTCATCGGGAGATGGTAGTAATTAGGAATAATTGAATGCTGATCTTCGATCTTATCGGGTGTTTAAGCCACGGGAGTGGAAATTCACTAGGAATAGAGATTACGGGAGTAATTCGATTCCACTTTGCATTCCCACACAGATCTTAATTCCAAACCAAATATTACAAATGTTAATTGGCGCTAGGTGATTAAACATTGTGATCCCAAGAATCCCATTTTGCTCTATTGCTTACGAAACCTTAATATTTGTTTTATTTCTTGCTCGTTATTTTATGCAACCAATCAACCATCAAGTTTCGATCAGACTAGCTCTTATAAGTAAGCGAGTAATTAGTGATTAGTACCCCATCTCCCTGTGGTTCGACAACCCGAATACTCTGGGTATTATTTGTTTGCAAATATACTACGCATCAGTAGCGTGACCGTTTCGCGGCTGGTAAGGTTCTTAAATTCTTTTTTTTTGGAGCATGATGTGTGCGTAGGGGTAAGGAGGTGAATGCTTTGTGCACTATGGTTGTTGAGTTTGTCCTTAGGTGATTGCTTTTCAGTTTTATGATGTTTTGTAGTGATATTCTTTATGTTATGGGGTTTTTTGTTTTTGGTTTCGGTCTTTTGATTTGTGTCATTTGCAGGGGATGGTGGTGTTGAGCCGGTGGGTGTAGTTGATGTGGGGGTACCTTTGCCACAGTCGGAAGCAGTAGAAGTGCCCCAAGAACCCGCTCAACCGGTGCCGGATACGGATGGATCGGATGCTGAGCCTGACGAGGTTGATGAGGCCATTTTCCCCCCTTGAAGATTTGCGCCTCTGCAAAGCATCTTGTCAAACCTTTCGTTTATACACGGCTTTTACAATTCTTTCCTCACTTTAAATATTGTGGTTAGTTTCGTTGGGATTTTGTTTCTGGATGTTGGTTTTTGTTTTGGGTTTTCACTTGAACATTTCGTATTACAGTTGTGTCCTATATTCGTCTTACGTTTTTTGAGTTTTTTTTTTTAAAATGCATTTGAATTCTCACAAGCTTTACGTACGTGCACTCAAATGAACATTGCGTATTATAGATGAGTCATATATTACAGCAGTACGCGCCAACTTCAATCGTATAATGCACACACGGAAACATGCAAGCATTCATCGACAGCGTTATGCACAGTCTGATGGCCTACTACACACTTGGCGGTGCACGCCAATGCATACGCACCATATTATTAATAACTACTTACTCTTGTTTTTAGGAGTAACGCAATCACCTTTTTTACTACTACGTGCAGACTGGTGGCCTAGTAAGCGACATGCATAGACTGACGACCTACTACGCACACACCATATTAGTAATAAGTAATAAATCTTGTTTATGGTGTAACGCATTCACCTTTATATAACTACGCACACATCCTTGTTTGAAATAAAAATCAATTGTCAGGTGCGTGCAAACTTGGGTGCCAGCAGAGGACTAAACTAAAACCAAAACATAAAACTCACACAGAACAAGTTCTATGAACTGTCTTCTATTCACTAATGCACACCGCGACACATGCATGTTGTATTTGGTGTGTGCATTGGAGTGTTACGACGTGTACAATTGACCACATGATGCAAAGTTCCATTGCCAAAAATTTGCACACGTCATACCATAAAAATGCACACACCAGTGTAAAAACAAAACTAAAAAAACGACATGATGCTAAGTTCATTTTCCAAAAATTTGCAAACGCCAAATCATACAAATGCACACACCACCGTAAAAAAAAAAAAACTAATAATTTTTACAATACATTCCTTGTAAAACAAGCCAACCACAAGAAATCACGCACAAGAAATGGCCTGTGCATATAGTGATTGCATATTATAAGGATTGCGGTTGTGATTTTTTTTCACAATCTTTCACAGGCGAAATACACTCATTGTTGTGTATGCCTCCTCCCGTCAACCTATCGATTTCACAAACAGACCTGTACGCAACCACCTAAACACGCACACGCTACGCACATAACAGATATTCTAGTTCGTCCACCAACCCCCACCCCCTCCCACCATCCCAGCGGAAAAAACCCCAATATTCAGCGTATGCACAGACGGTGGCACGTAAATGCACTTACCCGTTCGTTTTCTCCTCAAGCCTTGTTCACACCAAGTTCACATCATCAGCCTTTATAGTAATTCAAAGTATTAATTTTCATCCATAAACTCCCTAATTTAATGCTACAGATTCCAATAATATTATGTCTATAAATAAATTAGAATTACAATTACTAATATATCCTTTAATTGGAAAATGTCCTTAATTACTAACCTAAACTCTTATAATCTCAACCATTGATGGAAATTGAATCAATGGATATTAGGAGGGCTCATGGTCTCATCTATTAGAAGGGGTGCACCGGATTCGAAGCCTATATATATATATATATATATATATATATATATATATATATATATATATATATATATATATATATATATATATATATATATATATATATATATATATATATATAGGAAAACCATTTTGAAGCAGGAAGATATATACTTAGGAGACTCTAGCTTTAAAATCAGGAATAGACTCAACAGATAGGGATAAGCGCATTCAACAATTATAATCAAGCATATAAAGATATCATTCTATATTTTAAGTTCACAGTTTAATTACACTTTATTAATGTCATCTTTCAACCAATCATCTTTATCATATAAGCACACTTTGGTGGCGCCACGGGACCAATCGCATGCCCATACATGAGGGTTAGCGCATATAGTGCTAACACGGCCCCGCAGCATCCTACCCCATACCGCAGCATAAAGGGAGTGACCGCAGCCAACCGATTAGACCGTTGATGAGCTCAACGGCAGACCACAGTCCTACACACCGCTGACGAGTTCAGTCCGTGGACTGTGATCCTCTTTGTAGACTGCGACCCTACACACCGCTGACGAGCTCAGTCGGTGGATCGCAGCACCTGTGAGACCGCTGGCGAGCTCAGCGGCGGACCATAGTCCTACACACTGCTAACGAGCTCAGTCGGTGACTGCAGCCTATGTAAGACCAATTTGACCGCAACCAATATTGGAGAGTCATGCACATATATCACGTAGCAAGCACATGCAATTCACATTAACACATTGGGAAAGGGGAGAAAACATATAAAGAAATCCATGTGTGGTCATCCACATACTAGGAAATATCCTAAGGGTTCATGCATCTTCCACCTAGGTCAACGGGGTACCAATTCAACCAGCATGCAATACACAAGACTCTTTTATCCTACGAACGGTACCCGAAACATCAAACTAGACTTAGGCACGATAAACGGAGTCCGTTGGGACACCATGGGGGTCGGGGATGCCAATATCCCAAGGTGGGAAAAAATCCAGCGGGTGGAGGACCACCTGCCGCCGGCAAGCCTCCGGGCAGCGGGTGCCCGGCGGGCGGTCGTCTGCCCGCTGCCGGCGATGCCAAACTGGGTAGCGGGTGGGTTGCGGGTCCCCCTACCCCCACCTACCCCCCACTCTTTTTCAATATTTTAGTCCTGGGATCTTTTGTGGAACCCGAAACCATGTTTAGACACTTTTAAACACAAACGACGGTACCACGTAATCAAATAATGGATCAAAACCAAGAATCATATTGAACATATCCTAACATGACTTCTAAACATAAATAACACCCGAACATGCGCAATCCCACCCAAATATACCAAGAACATCACACTACGAAATCCCCAATTTAACCTAGGGCTCTAATCATATTCAAATCATCAAAATCTTTTTTTATCTTTAAGATCAAGAACATCAAGATTTATCAAGAACATCACACAATTATCAAGATCCTCTTATAATCATCAAGATTATCAAGATCAACACATAAGATCATCTCATCAATTATCAATATCATATCATCATCACCATAAAAGATTTATCAAGACACAAGTATAGAGAGGAAGCCAAAGAAGAAGATTATAGCGAAGAAAATAGATTTTGTTGAGACATGGGTTACCTCTTAGCCTTAATTAGGTTCCTTGGCTATTAAGGTTCTTTCGCTAAGATCTCTTCTTCTTGATTCCTCCTACGTTGGTGATAAGAGAATTCTTGGGAATTCTTGTGTGGCGTTATCTATTGTGGTGTCAATTCTAGGTGCCTCCTATGTCCCTATTTATAAGTCTAAGTGTCCTAATTAGGGTCTGAATGATATGGGTTTGCTAATTCTATTTCTTATAGGACTATGGGTTTTGTTTTAGGGATAAGGGTCTATGGTCTATGGTGGACCCTTCCTAGTTAATTAATGGGAATTAATTCTCTTTTTAGAGTGAGTAATTAAATAATTCGTTCGGGTTAGAGGCTGTAACATGGGGTGTTACATACATGAACCCACTCATGTACTCCAACCGGAAGTGGTTTCACTCAACAAGAGAGACCCGTAGGAAGTCGGTGAAGATGGTGAAGTTATTGTGGTCCAACCACGGAACCGAGGAAGCAACTTGGGAGTTTGAGGATGCCATGAGGGAGCGCTACCCCGACTTGTTCACCCAAGGTACCGTAGCCTACTTTTAGTTTTCTGTTGTTTAGTTTTAGCTTTGGGTAAAGTTGGTTAGTCCCGATGTTAGGAATAAAGTGTAATGGTTTTGCTATGCCAAATATGTATTTGTAGATCCCCCAATTTTATTTTTATAGGTCTAGTAGAGTCTTAGACCATGATCGGGAAATTATTTAAGTTGCAAAAGAGAAAAACAAGAGGAAGATGCATGAAAATAGAAGAAGATGATATAAAGCCTAAAATCAAGAATTTGTCTGTAGAAAATGACAAATTGAAGAAGAAGATGAATGATATAATATTCACGTCAATGCTACTCAAGAAAATATCCCAGAAGAATTTTCGTTGAAGCAAATTAAGATTGGAAGATTGCATGAATTTGACTTGGAGATCAAGCATCTATGGAAAGAAAGGAGTACATCAAATATGATTGAAGATTTAACCAATAAGCTGTACGAATGAAGTGGAAAATACTTGATATGTTATGCGAAATGGCTCAAGTTCAAAACTCACCATTAACAATTTTACAAGTCAATGTAAAATTTGAGAAGCCAAATTTAATTAAATCTGATGAAGCAATTTCACGGGCGCTAGTTTGGCTTTGGGCGTTGGAGCCGTGAAATTGGGAGCAAGTAAGTTGTAGTATGGGATGCAATTTCAAATTCAAATTGGTGACCAATTAAAAGAAGACATTGAGAGTCTGAGAACACCCAGACGTGAGAATGTGAGAATGAAGAAAAAGAGAACACCCAGACGTGAGAATGAAGAAAAAGAGAACACCCAGACGTGAGAATGAAGAAAAAGAGAACACCCAGACGTGAGAATGAAGAAAAAGAGAACCCAGACGTGAGAATGAAGAAAAAGAGAACACCCAGACGTGAGAATGAAGAAAAAGAGAACACCCAGACGTGAGAATGAAGAAAAACTTACAGTGAAAATATTTTGAAGAATTTAAATCCCAAGGACCACTTCAGAGCTGATCAGAGAAGCCATTCTACACCAAAACAGAGACCCAGATATTCCCACTCAACGTAAAACCAGAGGAATATCAGATGAAGTTTGGGTACTCATTTACATGGAGATGAAGCTCTACCAACAGCTACCTTATCTCTTTTGACACTTTGCAGAAGATAAGATAAGATCTCTGACAAAAGATACAAGATTTCAAAAATGAGATCGTCTCTTTCCAACGGGCAGATCCTCATTACCAGCTATAAAATGATGAAGATATGAAAACTTGAAGATGCGGGGAATATAAGAGCATAGAGCAAGAGCACACGAACGCATAAGAGCAATAGAGCAAAAATCTCATTTGGTACAAAGCATACTAAAAATCTTCAAGTGAGAAGTGAGAAAAGAAAAAGAACTCAGAGAACTTAAAAAGAAAAATATTCTGAGAGTTCTTAAACAGAGCAAAACAGAGCATAAAAATCAAGTGCTTTACTTGATACACTCAAAGAGAGAAAACACTCAGAGCTATCAAGAGAAATCATTCCAGAGTGTTTAATCTTCATCAAAGAGACCTGCGCATCGTTGAAGATCAACTACAGAGTCTCGAAGTTGGAAGCAAGACAACACTTGTTTTGGAGCAAAACAAGAGAAGGGAGGAAAGTAGCACGGAGCTGTGAAATCCTGGATTGTCACAAGGAGTTGTGAGATCCGAAGCAGCAGTGTCGGAGGCACTGGGCGTGATTAGTGCGGGCTTTGTGATCAAAGCACTAGATCACAGGATACGTTTCTACCAAAGTGTGGAAGACGGGGGGAAAGTAACGCGGAGTCGTGAAATCCTGGGATAGTAGCGCGGCGACGTGAAACCCGAAGCAGCAGTGTGGTGTCACTGGGCGTGATTAGTGCGGGCTTTGTGATCAAAGCACTAGATCACGAAAATTCATTGTATCTTGGAACCAAGAAGTGGTGGATATAGTGAATTGCTCTTGAAGAGAAGAGCAAGTGGAGTAGGAGGATTACACCACCTCGCGAACCACTATAATTGTCTTGTGTTCTTTACTGCTTTCTTTACTTACTGCTCTTTACTTAATTGCTCTACACGAGATATATTGTTCACACAATCTCACACACACTTTATCTTTATTTAATTCCGCTGTGCACCATACTCTAACAATCTAGTTAAGAGTTTTGGTTTATCTCTGGCTTAGCAATTGTTGTGCTGTGCGAAAAAGTTTGAAAGTCTATTCACCCCCACCCCCCCCCCCCCCCCTCTCTAGACTTTCACCTTACCTCTTTTGGGACCAACACCCGGCTTAGTCGTAAACTATCCGTGATTCTTGCCACACCACTTGCAAACCAAATTGTTGTTCTTAGTAAAACCTCGTTGCAACTAAGATTCGGGGACAAAGCTTCTTATCGGGGGGGGGGGGGGGTGACACCCCAGAAAATTATCCCTTCAACTGAATTAATTATCTAATTGATTCTAAATTTGCATTACAAATTCCCTCCTAATTTCGTATTTTAAAATAGTTGAAGGACCAAAATTGACTAAGTCCCTTAGTCAATAGAAAAGACATTGTGCTTTATGTTTGTTACCTAGCCTTTGAATTCTTCCTAGTCTTTTAAATTAATAAAGGGGACCCACCTCTCTAACTTTTCAGATTTTCTCTTGAAACCCTACCCTAACCAAAAAGGATTCCCAACCATTTCAACTCCTACCTCTCTCTACACTTTTCTCTACCTTCTCTCTAAACCTTAGCTTTTCCCCCAAGCTAACCTAAAACCCTCCCCAATCTTGCAAGGAAAACCAACAAGATACAAACTTTCTTCCTCTACCACCTTAGGAAGGGTAAATACAAACGATGACACCACGTAATCAAGTAATGGATTAAAACCAAGAATCACATTAAATACATCCTAAACATGCCAAGACTCAATACCCGATCATGCAAAATCCCACCCAAATATACCAAGAATACCACAATACGAAGTCCACGTTTTAACCCTAGGTCTCTAGTCATAATTAAAACACAATATTATTTATATAATTTATCTTAGAATCAAGAACATCAAGATTATCACATAAGTATCAAGATCAACACATAGACATCAAGATCATCTCATAAACATCAAGATTATCTCATAATCATCATATCAATCTAGAGAAAAACCTTATCAAGATGCAAACACAGAATCGTATATCAAAGGAGCTTATGAAGGAGATTATAGCAAGGAAAATAGATTTTGTTGAGACATGGGTTACCTTATTCGCTTATTAATCCAAAACACGGTCAATGGAACACTAGACTTCTCTCAACACTAATTGTATGTTATCCAACTAAGCTATTTGGTGACCATAATTATTATTAATTAGTCAATAATCCACCTTAGTTGAGAAAAGGGTTAATAATTAAACTAAATCGCCCTCCTCCAGATTTGAACCCTGTCCAAACCCATACTTAACCACACGCCTTGCCAATCAAGCAAAACAGAGCATAAAAATCAAGTGCTCTACTTGATACACTCAAAGAGAGAAAACACTCAGAGCGTTCAAGAGAAATCATTCCAGAGTGTTTAATCTTCATCAAAGATACCTACGCATCATTGAATATCAACTACAGAGTCTCAGAAGTTGGAAGCAAGACAACACTTGTTTTGGAGCAAAATAAGAGAAGGGATGAAAGTAGCACGGAGCTGTGAAATCTTGGATTGTCACACGGAGCTGTGAGATCCGAAGCAGCAGTGTCGGAGGCACTGGGCGTGATTAGTGCGGGCTTTGTGATCAAAGCACTAGATCACGGGATACGTTTCTACCGGAGTGTGGAAGACAGGGGGAAAGTAACGCGGAGTCGTGAAATCCTGGGATAGTAGCGCGGCGACGTGAAACCCGAAGCAGCAGTGTGGTGTCACTGGGCGTGATTAGTGCAGGCTTTGTGATCAAAGCACTAGATCATGGAAATCATTGTATCTTGGAACCAAGAAGTGGTAGATATAGTGAATTGCTCTTGGAGAGAAGAGCAAGTGGAGTAGGAGGATTACACCACCTCGCGAACCACTATAATTGTCTTGTGTTCTTTACTGCTTTCTTTACTTACTGCTCTTTACTTAATTGCTCTACACGAGATATATTGCTCACACAATCTCACACACACTTTATCTTTATTTAATTCCGCTGTGCACCATACTCTAACAATCTAGTTAAGAGTTTTGGTTTACCTCTGGCTTAGCAATTTTTGTGCTGTGCGAAAAAGTTTGAAAGTATATTCACCCCCCCCCCCCCTCTCTAGACTTTCACCTTACCTCTTTTGGGACCAACAGTTAGAAATATACAAATGAAATAGACATGTTTGATATAATCTAACCTCAATAGCGGAAGCATAGGATCAAGCATACCTCTAGCCATAGTTGATACCTTCCTTGCATTGCTTGAAGAATAGTAAAGAACTGTTTTTTGTCTACCACTTGGTCTCCTGTACAACTAGATGGTGTAGTGTCTCAAGTCATAGGAGCAGTGGGAAGACCATACATATATATAACCTATGTGCCATCATTATAGGTTAAGTAACGAAACCGTTACTTCCGTTTCAAACCACAACATTATGGCCATAAATGGCCTATTAACTTGCACCACTTAATGGTGACATAATGGAAATGTTACATGTCGTGTGCATATGTTTGTTAATTAATAGAGTCTGGGTTCGAAACATGATGTTTACATGTATTGTTGTGTGCCATTGTGTATTAAGTTGTGTGTCTGATACTAATTTATCTTGTGCCCGTAATCTATTCGCACAGTCCTCTATATATTCTGGTCCTGTGTGTGTGTGTGTGATGATTTTTTGTTAAGTTGTGTGTTAATGACTTGGTCTGCAGGTAGGAATGTTAGCAAACAGAGCTTTCAGCAAACTACTCGTGTTCGTGTTCGGTAAGCGTTCATTTATGTTCGTTTGTTAAGATAAAGGAACATTAACAAACAAAATTTAGAGCTTGGTTAATAAACGAACAGAGCTTGAACAATTGTAAGCTCGTTTGCTAAGAGATCGTGAACAAGCTCGTTTGTGTTCGTTTACTAATGTTCGTGAACAAGCTCGTTTATGTTCGTTTAATAATGTTCGTGAACAAGCTCGTTTATGTTCGTTTAATAATGTTCGCGATCATGTTCACCAACATATATATTATATTATATTAATTATTATATATTATATAATAATATTAAGTAACGTTCTTTCATTAGCAATTTAGGGACTAGGGTTTTTTCAAATCTTCACAGTCGCAGTCGCCACACCTCCACCTGTTTCTTCGCGCACACCTCCACCTGCTCAGTTGCCCGCCATCCACCGTAGCCACCTACCCAGCCGTCCACCGTCTGCCGTAGCCACCATCCAAGCGAACGCCGACCGAGAACACTAGCCAGCTGTTGGATCCAAGCCATGCTTCCATTCTGAAATTCGCAATAGCTGTAGCTGGCAAACCTTCAGGGTATGATTATCTCAATCTTGTTTAGGGAGTAGGGACGTGTTTTATTTTTCTATGCTTACAGCTTACGTCTTTAGGGACTTGTTTTATTTTTCTGTTTTTGTACAACCTTCAGCTTACTTTATTTATCTGATTTCTTTAGGGACTTGCAGCTGTTGTCTTTTTTTTTTTTTTTTTTTTTATGTTTGTACTTTTTTCTATGCTTACAGAGTTACAGCTTACGTCTAGCCAGCTGTTATTGAAATTATTTTTTCAATATGATGCTTATCTTCATAAATGTTTGGTTGAGTTTTAATTGCCATCTGATTTACTATGAGAAGTGAAAAAAAAAGTTCAATAAATTTTTAATTGGTAATCTGATGCTTATCTTCATAAATGTTTTTGGTTGAATTAAACAATCTGATGCTTACAGAGTTACAACTTACGTCTAGCCAGCTGTTATTGAAATTACTTTTTTCAATCTGATGCTTATCTTAATAAATGTTTGGTTGAGTTTTAATTGCCATCTAATTTACTATGAAAAGTGGAAAAAAAAAATTCAATAGATTTTTAATTGTTAATATGATGCTTGTCTTCATAAATGTTTGGTTGAATTAAACAATCTGATGCTTATCTTCATAAATGTTTGGTTGAGATTTAATTGCATTCATGCTTGAGTTTTAATAATGACCTTGATTATTGTTTATTGAAAATTATTCCTATTTTTTAATTCCGAGATCTCTTGCTTTCCTGGTGACTGCTGCAATCTTCTTCGAAGCTTTAAAAACACATACGGTATTTTTGTATTTTTTTTTTACAGATTAATATTGTTGAGTTTAGATTCACTGTAGAACTAGTATGCCACTTTGACATTGTATTTGTGTGTTTATTTGTTCTTTGAATTTTCTTGTTTAGCTTGTTGGATAACTAGACAAGATGAAGAAGAACAATATAACATATTGTACTATGTCAATGTGGTATTAGATACCACGAGTGAACTTATTAAGTTATTTGTATTAGTTTTGTAGTTGTGTTGTTTGTTTGATATTGTTCGTGAACGTAGATTATTTATTGTTTACGAACGAATTGTGATCATGAACATATGCATGTGTTTGTTTATTAAGTGTTCATGAATATGTTCATGAACGTAAATGAATATGTTCGTGAACGTGTTTGTTAACGTTAACGAACACGTTTGCGAATGTGTTCACGAACGTTAACAAACACGTTCGCGAACATGTTCGTTAACGTTAACGAACACGTTCGTGAACGTGTTCGCGAACGTTAACGAACGCTTAACAAACGAACACGAACAAGATTTTCAAAAACCTTAACAAACGAACACGAACACTCCAAATTCCTTAACAAAAGAACACAAACAACCTCCATTCGTTTATGTTCGGTTCGTTAACAGCCCTATTTACATGGTTGTGATGGTTCGATTTTTGTTGGATGGCAATGAAAGCAAGAAAGGCGCATGCAGCTCCAAATGCTAATTCTGCTAGTGGGTTCATCGTTGTTGACAACATCAAGTTTGAGCTTGAGCAGGTTTGCAAAGGTGTGGTGTCATCTGCTGATATTTTAGCACTGGCTGACGAAGCCTCAGTTACTCTAGTGATTACATTTCTCCTATCCATATAAATATATAGTTTTCCTTTTTATTTTGGTTTTACTAATTATATGGATGGACTTGATGATTTAATTAATCCAACTACCCATATGTTGTATTATCATATATATGAATGAAGAGTGGTGGCCCTTCATGGAATGTGTTGTTGGGCAGAAGGGATGATGGAAGAACATCAAACAAGCTGCTGACACTAATCTTCTTTCTCCATTCCAAACTTTGAATGACATTGTTCGAAAGTTTGCAAAGTGTTTTATAGATGACTTGGAAAGTATTTTTTGTACTAGTGCTATTTCCCCATTGTTGAAGACGCGGACAAAGCTTTCATGGGACCCGAGGTTGGTTCAAGTTTAGAATTGTTTATAATTTCATCTATAAGAGCTTCATCTTTAATTTTATTATCTGAATATATAATAAAAAATTTTATCTATGCATCGCACGTGTATTGCACGCACATCGCACGCGCACCGCACGGATAATTGGACAATTATTTGCTCAAATTAAAGCAATCATAACATCATAAAACATAATTCATACAACTTATTTCATCAAGTGTACTATAAAATATTCGTTGTTATTATAATTTATATTTGTATATCTATCCAAATATTCTTAAAGATTACACTCTGTATATAACAAATCTATTCAGTGCAACGCACGATTAAAAATACTAGTTAGATTTAACAATATAATATTTCATCCCATGCCAAGGCAAAACAAAAGTGAAAAACAATAATGAAATTTAACAAATCAAACAAAGTTTTCATATATGGTTATATGTAATAATTGATTGTTAAAAATGTTTCGACCCAGAGACAACACATCAATACCAAAATTGCAGCAAATAAAATTTTAAAATATCTTACTAATTTTATGAAAAAAAATTCTGAGATCAGAGTTTCTAAACATGGATGGTTTGTTTTACTTAGTAATGATAACTTTTTTTTTTCTTTTTACCAACTAGAAGAGATCAAAAAGGCTTGATTCAAGACCGAGCTCGCGTGCGCCAGCACCTGCGGGCACGAGTGTCGTCAAACTTCGGTATCATTTTCCAACTGATATAGTCACTTAGTTCGGCCGAAACCGAACCGAGAGCACCTACTCTCGTGCTACCGAGAGCACGAGAGGAGAGGTTGTGGTGCACCGAGAGCACAACTCTATTTTCCAACTGATATAGTCACTTAGTTCGGCCGAAACCGAACCGAGAGCACCTACTCTCGTGCTACAGAGAGCACGAGAGGAGAGGTTGTGGTGCACCGAGAGCACAACTCTCGTGCATCTGTGACCACGAGAGGTGCACTCTCGAGTTGCACCACAGCACGCACGAGAGATGTACTCTCGTGTTGCTGGTCCTTGTGCTCTCGTGTGCACCTGCACCCCAACTGTCTGAAACCCGAAAGTTCAGCCTGTTGTACAGATTAAACTCATCTGTTACGGAATTAATACTGTTTTAATTCTAATTTTAAATTCTGAGTTTAATCCTACTTAGTGGGTGGATGTTACAGGTGTTATACAATTGGTTTAATACCAATTAATGGCCATGTTGAATGCTATCCCTTCCAACAGCCCTATATAAAGAGAGGTAGGGCAGAAGTATTTTACAGTACGAAACCAGAGGAATTCCAGTACAGTTTTTGCTTCAAAAACTTCTGCTTCTACTCTCTTCTTTCACAAATTGTGTTCTTGCTTTTGCTTTGTTTGCCGGGTTCTTTGTTTAGGTGCTTAAACAAAGATTCGTAGCACGTTTTATCCAAACACTCCAGCTTTTCCTTCCCAGTTTTCTGTTTTTCCCATATAATAATAATTTGTCTGTAGAATTATTATTTTTGGGATTTTCCACCATATTACCCAACATTTATCACTCTATCAGCTCGATCAGGTCAAACAAATGGGCAGCTGAGCTCTTCATTCTTCCGTCGTCCGCAACGTGATTCAACATGCATGGAATCCATATGACTACTGTGCTTTGTGTATATTTTGTAAACTTAGTCACATATGCGGTTTAAGATATTTTTGTGTATTGGTTTAAGATATGGGTTGGATTAATTATGTTTTCTTATATTATCACTGCTTGAATTCGAGCATATAATTGTCCAATTAATCGTGCGACACACGTATTATGCGCGTGCGATGCACAGATTAATTATTCTGATCTCTATTCATTGCTTCTCATTATTCTATTGCATTCCTAAGTTGTAAACGATATACTGTTCACACGAACATATGTCTGATTTCACAACAAAAATTTTATTTATTTATTTATTTATATTCGAGAATATTTTTTTGATTATTAGAATTAGAATTCAATTTACCATTTTGTTGCACTCGGTGTGCCTATTGCACTATATACATTAAAAGAGGTTTGCCGTCTAAATATGAAAGTGAAAATCTTGACTTTTCGGTTAATACTGCATGTAACAAATATCAAGTTTTATATGCAACATTCCAATAATTCCAACAAATGTCAAAGGAGAGAATTGCTCCACACAATTTTAGAAATAATTCTTTGATTGTAATTTGTATCCTTTGAAATTAAACATTCCAATAATTTTCAATAATTCTTAGATAATTGCATGTACACATTAGTGTTCATTGTATATACACATTGGCAAATGATAGTTGACATTGAAATTAATTTAATATGTTGTTTGAGTATTAACTATTTCTTTAATATCATGGCTTGATTTTTTGTGATTAATTGATGTTGTTTGAAGAGTATTTTTGTCTATGTGCTTTTAAGTTTGAAACTTTTGGATTATGGGTTAACATGATAATGGTTGTTTTTGTTTGACCTATCGCAAAATTAAATAATTTAGAAACAAAGAATGTGACAAGAACACAAAAATATGAAATAGGGCAGCATTGGGTATCTAATGCCCTTTCAATCCTTTGAAACTACTTAAGAATGAAAAATGTTTCGAGAATGATATGTCTTAGCTTAATTAAGAATGAATCACTTGAATAATTAAATGTTTGGATATTTAATTTTGAGTTACGTTATGACTTTTTATATTTTAACTTTTGCAAACGAAGCTCTGGACGCTACCAAAGTGGACTGAACTGGCTCTGATATCATGTTACAAACAAATAACCCGCTCTGATATCATGTTATAAACAAAGAACCCGCTCTGATACCATGTTATAAACAAAGAATCCTCTCGGAAACGACTCCCTGAAACGAAAGCTCATGACGCCACCAAAGTGTACCGAATAGGCTCTGATACCATGTTATAAACAAAGAACCCACTCTGATATCATGTTATAAAAAAAAAACCCGCTCTGATACCATGTTATAAACAAAGAACCCTCCCTGAAACGAATGCTCTGGACGCCACCAAAGTGGACCGAACAGGCTCTGATACCATGTGGGACTCATTGTCGTAGGTTCGAACCGGAACCGTCCGTACGGTTCTGGTTCTGGTTCTTAACCGGAACCTTTAAGGTTTCGGTTCTTACCCGGAACCTTTAATGTTCCGGTTAAGGTTTGTATAATCTTGGAACCAGAACCGTCGGTTCCGGTTCCAAACCGTAAAAAAATAAAAAAAAAAATTACAAAGTAACATGCTGCAGCCAGCAGCAGACGTGCCTGGCTGAAACCAACAGTCTGCCACTCAGCCCCACTGCCGCATGGCAGTGAGGCAGAGTGGACTGTGGAGTCATGGGAATCTTTACCCATGACTCCACAGTTATTAAAGCCAAAAGGCAACTGGCCAAGTGGCCAGTTGGCCTTTTTGGTTTATATATATATATATATATATATATATATATATATATATATATATATATATATATATATATATATACATATATATATATATATATATAGAGGCGAGTTCAGGTGCGGCAGTGTCTTACGGTGCGGTTATTTCTTACGGTGCGGCAACACCAATAGTTCACCAAATATGCACCATCAACGTTAGGAAATACACCACACAAAACAGAGTAAACAGAGCCCTGCATCACCAAACACACACCATTAGGTGTTAGTAAAAATACCATACACTGTTCGGAAATACACCATTGGGGGTGGTGAGTTATATGGTGTGTTTTTTTGAGTTTGTGGTGTATTTTGTGATGTTTTATTACATTTCATTGGGGTGTGTTTTTATTACACTGTTGGTGCATATTGTTAACACTGTTGGTGTATTCTGGAATTTGACCGTAACGCCGCACCGTAAGACCCCGCCGCATATGAGTGCTCTTCTATATATATATATATATATATATATATATATATATATATATATATATATATATATATATATATATATATATAATTTGTATGGATTATGTCAATTTCCAAGTTTAACACTTTAACCGTTCAACGGCTATTTTAGAGCTTGACCAAAGCACTCAGCTTTGAGTCTTATTGACAAGACTCAAAGCTGAGTCTTTGTCATTCATCACTATTCATGTTCTGAAATTTTCGGCTTTAAGTCGAAAATTTTGGAAATTTTGAAAATGATTGTTGGAATCACTTGAATAATTAATTGCTTGGATATTTAATTTTGAGTTACGTTATGACTTTTTATATTTTAACTTTGACAAATGAAGCTCTGGACGCTACCAAAGTGGACTGAACAGGCTTTGATATCATGTTACAAACAAACAACCCGCTCTGAAATCATGTTATAAACAAAGAACCCGCTCTGATACAATGTTATAAACAAAGAATCTTCTCGGAAACGACTCCCTGAAACGAAAGCTCATGACGCCACCAAAGTGGACCGAATAGGCTCTGATATCATGTTATAAACAAAGAACCCGCTCTGATACCAAGTTATAAACAAAGAACCCTCGCTGAAACGAATGATCTGGACGCGACCAAAGTGGACCGAACAGGCTCTGATACCATGTAGGACTCATTGTCGTAGGTTCGATTCGGAACCGTGACTGCACAAACCGGAACCGTCCGTACGGTTCCAGTTCCGGTTCTTAACCGGAACCTTATATGTTCCGGTTCCGATTAAGGTTTGTATAATCTTAGAACCGGAACCGGGTTCCAGTTCCAAACCGTAAAAAAAATAAAAAATAAAAATTAAAGGTAGCCAGCTGCAGCGAGCAAACGTGCCTGGCTGCAGCCAACAATCTGCCACTCTGCCCCACTGCCGCATGGCAGTGAGGCAGAGGCCCAAGTTGCCAGTTGGCCTTTTGTTTATATATATATATATATATATATATATATATATATATATATATATATATATATATATATATATATATATATATATATATATAAGAGTTAATACCATCTGAGGTCCTCCGAGTATAGTGGTTTTGCCACGTTTAGTCCTAAACTTTCAAAGTGACCATCTGTGGTCCTTCGACTTTCAAATTTAACCATTCGTGGTCCAAGTTAACCACCCATGGTCCTTCAACTATTAAATTTTAACCTACCATGGTCCGTTCAAGAGGACCACGGCTGGTTAAATTTCGAAACTTGAAGGACCATATGTGGTTAACTTGGACCACGAATGGTTAAATTTGAAAGTTGAAGGACCACAGATGG
This sequence comes from Ipomoea nil, assembly GCF_001879475.1. Classification (NCBI taxonomy): domain Eukaryota; kingdom Viridiplantae; phylum Streptophyta; class Magnoliopsida; order Solanales; family Convolvulaceae; genus Ipomoea; species Ipomoea nil. The sequence goes on from NW_017619742.1 coordinate 4,261,446, forward strand.
TCAATTTGAAAGTTTAGGACTAAACGTGGCAAAACCACTATACTCGGAGGACCTCAAATGGTATTAACTCTTATATATAACATATATTAATATAATTTGTATGTATTATGTCAATTTCCAAGTTCAACACTTCAACCGTTCAACGGCTATTTGAGAGCCTGACCAAAGCACTCAGCTTTGAGTCTTATTGACAAGACTCAAAGTTGAGTCTTTGTCATTCATCACTATTTATGTTCCGAAATTTTCGTCTTTAAGTCGAAAATTTTGAAAATGATTATTGGGAAACGGTCATTTTTTCAGGCATTCATTCATTCTTTAGACTTCCCCTTCTATAAATGCGTGAGTTCAACAAATATTTCTTCACCCAAAATTTTAATATCTCTCTCTCACTCTCTCAAACTCTCAATACTTTGATTCTCTGAATTCTCATTCTCTTATTTTCTCATTCTAGGAAATTAGAATAATTGCTTACATTCCCTACAATTTTCAATACTTTGTTTCAAGTCTTATTATTTATTTCTACATTTTTTAAATTTCTACTTCTACCATGGATAGTTCAAGTAGAGCATCTTTTTCTCATGAGGGTCAAGCTAGTGGGAGTCGTGAAAATCGTGGCAAATCTACTTCTTCTTTTGAACCTCCACGACATTCTGTTCAAGGATTTTCAAGAGAATCTCCTTCTCTTGAACCTCCACGGCATTCAGTTCAGGGATTTCAAAGCGAATATCAATACCACCAATTTTTACAACAACAATCGTACTACCAAGACTTAAACCCAAACCCTCAACTAGCTATAAATGACGCGCAACGTGCCTCTTTTGGCTCTCATCCCTTTCTTTCTTCTTTTGAATCTAACAATCCAACTGAAGATTTTTCGCAGGGCCAAGACAATGAAGGCGAAGAAGTTCAACCTTCCATTCCTTCCAAGCTAAAATCTGATCTTTTTAGGGTACACATGACGAAAGTTGAAAAACCTGATGGAACATTCATAGTCAAATGTAATTATTGCGATAAGGAGTATATTTGGACGAAATCCGGTGGTTACGGGACATACAGAAAGCATATAAGCACAAAGCATCCGGACAAAGAGGTAAATACCCAAACACAACAACTAAATCTAATGCTTTATTTCGTTACACAGATGAGAACTGTAGAAACAAGTTTGCTGAAATGGTTGCAATAGATGGTCTACCTTTTAGTTTTGGTCAAAAAGTGGCTTTTCAAGAATTTTGTCGGGGTGGATTAAATCCCCAAATGTGTGATTTATCGCGTACAACTGTTGCTCGTAATATTTATAAATTATATAAAACTGAAAAAAGGAAATTGATTTCTCTTTTGGAAACACATTTTGGGCGGGTGATTATTTGTGCTGATATTTGGAGTGATCATTGGAGAGAACATTCATATTTAGGTGTTACATGTCATTGGGTAGATCATGAATGGGTTCTACAAAAAAAAATTCTTGCTTTTCGTTGTTTTGATGAATCACACACTGCACACAATATTTATAGTAAGTTGCAAGGTATTTTTGATGAATACAGAATTACTAACAAAATATTTGCAGTTGGTTTTGATAAAGCTTCTAATAATACTGCTGCAATCCCTGAACTTATGGAGTTATGTGGTCCATATTTTCGAGGTAAATTTTTCCATCAAAGATGTGTTTGTCATGTTTTAAATTTATGTGTTCAAGCTGGTTTACAATCACTTCACAGTAGTATTAAACTCATTAAAGATGCTATTCTTTATTTGTGGAGACATCCAAATGCACAAAAAGAATTTAATAGATTTTGTATATCAAAAAAAGTACCTGTAAAAAGATTTCCTCGAGATGTACCAAATCGTTGGAATTCTACGTTTCTTTTGCTCAGTAGTACTATTCCTTACAAAGAGTTATTATGTTCTTTTTTGCGAATAATAGTGCTATTAATTTATTTCCAAAACATTGGGATGCATGCACTAAAGTTTGTGAATTATTAAAAGAATTTAATGATGCTACAAATGCTTTATCTGGCGTGTATTATCCAACTACACATTTATTTTTAGTTTATGCTGTAAATATCGTTGGCAAGCTCTTTGAATTTCGTGATGATCCTATATTGCATGGTGCTATTTTATGCATGAAATCAAAATTTTTAGAATATTATAGAAATATTCCTATAATTTATTTAATTGCAATGTGTTTTAATCCTCGTTGTAAATTTGTAGGTTTAAATACATTTTTACAAAATTATTATGAATGTTTAGAATTAAATGATCCTACAAGCCCGCAATATGTTAATTTTAATATTGTCCATAGTGAAATAACAAATTTGTTTTATAGTATGTGTGAAGAATATTTGCATGCTTATGGTCCTTCGTTGAACATTAGTACATCTTCCCGAAGTAGTTCACAAAGCTCGCAATCAACTCAACGAAGTAGAGGCTTTAACCTGCTATCTAGAGTGGGTAAAAATAGTCGGACCAGTGGGACGACAAGTTCATCATCATCTCCAGCATTATCCGAGGCAGAAATATATTTAAATACTGATTTTGTATTTTTTGATAATGATAATGATGATTTGAATGTATTGCAGTGGTGGAAAGACCATGAAAGAAATTTTCCTATTTTATCTGTTATCGCAAGACAAATTTTTGGAACTCCTGCTTCTACTGTGGCAGTGGAACAGGAATTTAGTGTAGGTGGAAACATGTTGGATGATACTCGTTCAAGGATGACGCCCCAATCAATTGAAGTTCAAGTTTGCACATCAGATTGGGGATTGGCAAAGCTTCGACAACAAGAAAGCGAAAGATCAACCATCATTAACAATTTCTTTTCCGATGATGCAACCACTACTGCAACCGAAGGGGAGCAAACAGACACTTAAAAAAAAAAGGTAAGAGAACTACGTGGGCTTTGATTCTTATTGAAGTTTCAATAAGATACGTAGGCAACTTAGTCTTAGTAAAATTAAGTGCAAGCCCAAAATTATTAATTTTTTTTAGTTTAAGTGAAATAGATTACTTAATTTTGCTATGAATAAATTAATATAAAGACCTTATGGGAGTGGTGGTCACTGGTCAGAGAGTATTGAAACTGATAAAGGTAATTCTTAGTCTATTAATGTTTAGAAAAATAAAGGAAACAAATGACAATGAAAAATTTATTGTCTTTTGTTTCCTTTGTTATCCTAATTATTAATGGCCTAAGAATTGCCTTTATTAGTTTCAATGCTCTCTGATCGCCATTCGCATAAGGTCTCTGTATTAAAACATAGCAAAGTTAAACAATTTATTCCACTTAAACTTACAAGTTATAACTGTCATCTTAACAAAAAAGAAAAAAAATTACTCAACTCACGGCCTAACATTACTTACAAACTTACAATTTACAAAAAAAAAATATATATATATATATATATATTAAATAATACAGGTTCCGGTTCGGCCAAATACGGAACCGGACCGGAAGGAAAACCAAATATTTCCAAATCCTTACTATGCTAACGGTTTAATCGTTACACTCATGTTCCTTTCCACTAGGAACCATCTCGATCAAGAACCATGACATGCCAAGAACCACTAGGCTGAACAACACTTTAAGTTGCCACCATTGAAAATTCAACTTCTTTGAATATACCCGTTGATGCCACCACCGGTCTCCGAACCAATGTTCACTAGGGTTTCGGAAAGTGCAACTACGTTGCCGATCTGACCATTTGAATGTGCACCACGAGCAACATTCACGGTTCCACCACTCGTGGAATCCATCGCTTTAATCACAAAAAAATAATCGGTTTTAAGATTGTTGTATATTGGTGAATAAATCGATACACAAAATATATATAAAATATATATTTGTCCCGAAAAATGGAATTTAATTTATAGAAAATTAATTCCAACCAATTTTGGTACGAAACCAAAATTACATATATATATATATATATATATATATATATATATATATATATATATATATATATATATATATATATATATATATATATATATATATATATATATATACCTTAAGTGATAGAAACATACACCTTAAATGTTAGATCTTAAGCACAAACTCACGCACATTAAGTACAAAACTCACGCACATTAAGAACAACCTCACGCACATTAAGCACAAAACCCACGCACTTTAAATATTACTTCACAGACTTTAAGTTTCAACAACTACTGACATTAAGCACAAACTCACGCATATTAAGTACAAAACTCACGCACATTAACCACATCCTCACGCACATTCAGCACAAAACTCACGCACTTTAAGTATTAACTCTCAGACTTTAAGTTTTAACAACTACTCACGTTAAGCACAACGTCACGCACAGTAAGCACAAAACCCACGCACATTAAGCACAAAACTCACGCACCTTATATACAAAACTCACGCACATTAATCACAGATCCGCTCACCTTAATTTTGACCTAGATGCAAAAATTACAAAATTGCCACCGCATTTTTTTTAAAAATTTTGGTAATCCTAAACGTTGATTTAAGCGAGATGAAAGGCCCAAATTAAACCGCACAACCGCATCTGGGCACCCTAACCGCACCAAAACGTAATACTTTATATATATATATATATATATATATATATATATATATATATATATATATATATATATAGGGAAGGGATCAGGTGCATTTGTCGCTTCCCCTGCGGATGTGCGGTGGATTAATATGGTTGAGGTTTATACTTAATGTGCGTGAGATGTACTCAATGTGCCTGAGATTTGTACTTAATGTGCGTCATGTTAATATGCGTGAGTTTTGTACTTAATGTGTCTGAGTATTGTGTTTAATGTGCGTGAGATTTGTGCTTAATGTGCGTGCATATTTCAGAATTACGAGCTCAGAATGAAGCAGAACAGAAACTCACGCACATTAACGCCCAAGCTTCTTGTTACTTCTTCCTTCAATTTGGCCATGGATTCTGGATTATCAGCTACCTTCAGTGCAGTTGAATGTTTATATAAATGATGCACGCACAGTAAAATTTGCACAGAAACTAAGTGTGGATTTCTGTTGTATTATTCCCATAATTTTTAACCACCATAGCTCGCATCCGCATCATCATCATCAGGGAGGGGGCAAATGGCTACTGGGATGGGGAAGAAGCTGACATCAATATTTTCTGCTGCATTTTACACATTCACGCACATTAAGTACAAATCTCATGCACATTAAACACAACACTCACGCACATTGGGTACAAATCTCACGCACATTAATCCACCGCACATCCGCACGGGAAGCAACAAATGCACGGGAACCTTTCACTATATATATATATATATATATATATATATATATATATATTAACCAACTAGGGATTTATTTTATCAAAATAATCCCACCTCTTGGTACGAAACCAAGAACAAAAGATATAACAAGAAGGGTTTCTAACTTGAGGTTTTAACCCAACGAGAAAGAAAGAAGAAGCAGAGGAAGCCCTAGTCGTGTGTACACACTCTCCTTAAAACTGATTCGCCACCTCCCGAGGGTGCTAGGATCCTTGTGGCGTCAATCTCCCAGGATAAAACGGACTACGACTTTGGCGTTCGAGCACTCCAACCCAAAGCCCGGCGAACTAGAACACATGTTGAGCACTCCGATGTTTTACGGAAGTGTTGGTAGAATCTCTTTGTAAGAAACAACTTTTGAGAGAAGATGAGAGAAAAATATGATTTTGCAAGTTCAAAATTCGACAAAACATTGTACCCAACACATAGGTTTTTATAGGGGAGAGAGGAGTTAGTATCTCACTAAATGGCACATTAAACCAACATAAATCCAATTTAATAATTGGATTATAACGTTTGAAATGAACAGTCGTACTTATTATCGAAATAATATCAATGGTCACGAACTTAATATCTGATTAATTCGTACTGACCATAACGACCCGTTTCAAAAATATCTGAGTCACCGAGAAGTCCCTACAAATGCAAAGGTGTGAAACCCCGTAAATCTAAACACTAATCGAGGATTAATTGAAGAATTAATCCAAGTTCCCTTGCTAATTCATTTCTAAAAATCCTGAAATTTGATAGTCGAGGGACTAGATTTTGACTAGTCACTTAAGTCAAAAGGGTGTACCTTGAGCTTCTTGAGTTGTGCCCTTGTTCCCTTGTCTTTCCAACATTAGTAAGGGTAAAAATGTCTTTTCACCTATGAATTGTGATTCAAGCTAACTTAGCAAGACATTCTCATTTCATTCTTCCTTTCAACCTAAAACTCAAACACTCTAGCCTCTCTCTAAAATAATTTAGCTTATTCTCCAAGCAAGAAAGTGAACTTTCAAGCGTTGCAAGATTTTCTACCAAGATTCCTACTTTCTTCTTCTTGAGCATAGGAAAGGGTAAGGTTCTTAGCTTTTTGGTGTTTTTAACCATCTTTTGGGTGTCTTTAACTAAAGTTAAGGTCTTTCTTATGTTTGGTTTGTGTAAGAAGTTGGTGTGGAAGAAGAGCTCTAGGAAAAGACTTAAAAGGGTGAAAAGAAGAAGTTGTTAGGCTACAAAGATAACCCATGCTATACAAAACCTATTTTCTTAAATGATGATTCTTGGCTTCTACTTGTTGTTCTTGTGATGATTTGTGAGATTTAATGCATGATCTTGTGATGATGCATGTTTAGAGCTTGTTTTTAGGTTTCTTGAATGCCATTGCTTGGCTATTTTTTGGGTTCAAGTCATATCTTTGTTGTGTGTGAGATTTTGGGTGTTTTGGACATGAACTTGGCCTTGTTGTTGATTTTCCCCGAAGGCAAATTTTGGAATACAGGTTGTACCCTGCGGGCGGAACGACGGGTGGAGGCCTACCCGCCGCCCACCCGCGGGGAACGTGGCTGCCTCGGGTATGTACCCGCGGGCGGAACCACGGGTGGAGGCCCACCCGTTGCCCCACCCGCGGAGAACGTTGTTGACAATGTGCGGGGATTTGTTCCCCGTGATTCTTTCTTCTCGGTATTGATGTTTTGACCTCCCGTTGTTGATTTATTGGGCTATTTGTGAGTCTTCTTGATGTTTCGTATGTCTAGAACGGTGTGTTAGGAATCCATGTAGGATTTAGTGTCTTGAAATCGTGCTAAGGGTTCAACTTCATGATTTGTTGGGCTAACATGAGTCTTGGATGTTCTTTGGAACTAATTTTGCTTTACCCGTTGTTGAGCATGCTAGTTTGATGTTGTTGTGCTAGTGTGTGTGGTTTGTTCCTTCCTATTGGGGTTGGCAATTTGTGTTGTCAATCATTTGGTGTTGGATTGTATCCTTCGTTGTTGAGTAATGTCTCACGTCTTTCTTGTGATCTCTTGATTGATTCATATGGTGTAATCTTGTATAAATCGTTGTACCTGACAGTGAGAAATCATTGGCAACAACCCGCACGTAATGTTTCAACTCTTTTAAGTTTTATGAGATAAGACCTCCAGGACTCCCCATAACGAACAATTCCATGAAGATCAGTTTCTGGTTAATTAAGAATGCAATAATATACCATCAAAATATACATTTATAGAGTCATATAGGCCCTGTTTGGTAAAATGGTTGTTAGCTGATAGTTGTTTGCTGTTAGCTGATTATATTAATTAGAGGGTATAAATAGTTAATAACATTAGCTGATTGTAGAAAAGTGTTTGGTAATTAGTTGTTTGCTGATAGTTGTTTGGTATAATTTCTTTTCTCAAAAAGCTAATTGAAAAAGTTGCTAGGAGTAGCTTTTTTAATTTTAGCCTTTTGGAGTTGCAAAAAGCTAATTAACCAAACATTTATATTGATATTTTAACTAAATCAAAGAATTAATAGTGGTCAAATAAGTCACAATTGGCCTATAGGCCAATTTTTTACCAAACAGGGCCATAATCAACTTCATTAAATGTAACAAGGCAGTCACATACTACTACGTACATGGGCATTACGAACAACATCCTATGTTCTTCAATTTTCATAGGACCAAGAAAACACAACCAATGTTCCTAAGACACCAAAATATATAAACAACAAAAAAAATAAAAAACAAAAAACAAAACAAAAAACCCCCTACCTGGAGTAAAATATATATACACTCAACCCGGCCAAAGTATATGCACATCTGAATCCCATTTCCCATACAACACATTGCACCAAAATCGAAAACCGCAGATTAAAACACTGCCCAAAAAAATTATTCCTGTAAATTTGTTTACTGGGAATGAAATAAGTATTAATAACTATTAACTACTAATAGTAATAGTGTTTGTCAGAAACAAGCAAACGTGTGATTAGTTTCACCATCGTTTCTACCGAGGATTTCTCTTCTTTCCCACATTTTTAAAACCATAATGGAACCAAACCGCAACTTCTTTCCCACCCCCCACCAAACCTGCGAACCCACCACCATGCAACGAATCCCCGCCCCAGTAAACATACGTACAACCGGCAAACCCCCGCCGACAGTAACCCAGCCGAAGCAAACCGCAAAACAAAAACGGAAAAACCCAACAAACCATAAACCCAACAAATATAGGAAAAAAAACCACATACACACACCCGCAGCAGCCCGAACCATACAAACACCACCATCCATCGCCACCAGACAGTGCCCACACCCCGAACACCGCCATGCACCGAACCCCAGCCCCCGGAAACAGACATACAAAACCCAAGAACCCACCGACATTGACACAGACTAAGTACATCGGACAAAAATGGCAAGCAACACAAAACCCTAATACCAGGCATTCAAAACCCCCAACTGGACACGCCTTAAAAACGCTAGGGACGGCCCTACCTGCCGGAAAACGCAAAAAAAAAAAAAAGGTACAAATCAGACAAATAACCGAATAAAGGAAACTAGAAATATCGGTGAGTCAAAAATACCTGAATGGGACGCGAAAGAAGATGATCTCTGACGCTTGGAACGAGTGATCGTTGAACCCGCCATTGTTAATAGAGACAGACCGGCACCGGCGACGGATAAATGAGTGTCAATGGTCAGAGAAGGGTGGACGACCGAGAAGCACACGAGCTCGGCGAGCATCAATGGTCGGAGAAGAAAGGACGGCAGAGAAGCAGAAGAGCGGTGCGAATGTTAATATCGGGGAAGGAAGAAAGAGAGAAAAGGGGCGGAAGCTAAAGAGACTATAAATATATTGAAAGTGATTTAGGACCATAAATATCGCGCACAAACCCATAAAATCTGCTAATCAAATCTTTATACCATAAAAACAATAATAACAAAGGACAAATATACCCCCTTACACAACTGCAGACATAGCGCGTGGGATATTTCAATGTGCACATCTGAACCGTACAATAATATTAATCAATGAACCAGATTAATCCTCACGACCTCACCAAATAATAGTGACCTCACTGGATCCAAAATATATAGGTTTCGAATCCGGTGCAACCCCTAGATTAGATGAGACCATGAGGCCTCTTGATATCCATTGATTCATTTTCCATGAATGGTTGAGATTATAAGATATTGTGGCAGTAATTAATGATATTTTCCAATCAAAATGATTGAATAGTAATTGTACTTGTATGTTTATTTATGGATATAATAGAATTTGAATGTTAAGCATTATTTTTGGGAATTATAAATGGAAATTAATACTTTAAATTATTTACAAACTCTGATGAACTGAATATGGCGTGAACAAGGGTTGGGGTGTGAAATTATGCCGTGAACCTTAAATTAGCTGAACCTGAACATCTACTTGATTTTAAAACTTATATTAGATTTTGATCGATTAATTTTTGTTATTTAATGATAGTAAATAACAAAAAATAAAAGCAGTAATTAAATCAAGTACACATAGATTTGTTACGCAGTTCGGAGCGCTTCTCCTACGTCTGCGGGGCAACCCACGTCAGCCCAATCCACTATTGATGTTCACCAAGGAGTTTTACAATAGAACAGTACATTAGACTCTCACAGTCTTAACTACCATACTACAAACAACCTTCCTAACATCCAACCTGGACCGTGACGTGCATGCCTTGATAACCTTCGAACAATACTTCAACTGAATCAGGCGCAGACCGTAGCTCAGCAGACTTCGACTGACTCAGGCGCAGACCGTAGCTCAGCAGAATAATATATTTAATTCACTTTGTTAGCAGTATAATATTCACTTCTCAAAATAATATTAAATCTCAAATTGGCAACTTTCCACAATGAGTAACCTTTCCTTTTATAGTGTTAATCCCTTGATCAAACATCCACGTGAATAGCTTCATTCTTTGCTTGATTCATTTTCAGCCACTCATTTAATTTAGATTCCCATGCTTGAACCATTCATAGCTGACTTCCTCTTCATTGATTGTGAACCACTAAAAAAGTCTCTTATGACAAATAACCATGGTCCAAGAGTTTTTTGTTTAAACCTAAGACTATTACTTATATAAAAATAAATTAGCCAATCATAGGTTTAATGTGTACAAAACTATGTACACTTACAATCTCCCCCTTTGGCAATTTATTTGGCAAAAACTATAGCATCTCATACTTTGGGCAAACAAGAAAGATACAATAATTTTATTAAAGAGCCCTTAGTATATGTGCCATACAATAACCTAAGGTAAGAAAAAATTATTACCAAAAAACTCTTGTAGACCATGTTCCATGAACTCATAGTATTAATTTTCAGAGAATATGTGTGCTGTATATGAACCCCGAAAAACTTCAATATTCAGATAGAATAGTTGATCACCAATAGAAAGATTAGCTAAATAAAAGCTGATCATCCAATAACAATAGATTTTTTGTTTAGATAATAATAACCAATAACTGATAATAATAGCCATAAACTGAATAGATATATAAGTCAGAGATTTACCAAAAGAATGGTAGCATAATAGAGTAGTAGACAAGCCATACTAAAAAAATTCCATATGTCGCAGTCATCATGCTTTCTTACTACTCCCCCTTTCTTGTATCTTCCCTTATTTCATATGTCGCAGTCATCATGCTTTCTTACTACTCCCCCTTTCTTGTATCTTCCCTTATTTCATATTCCAAAAAAGTTAACCAAATAAAACTCCCCCTTTCTTCAAAAACTCCTTTCTATTACTCCCCCTTTTTTGCCAAATAAGTGACAAAAAGGATCGGTGAACATCAAATCAGTGGATTAGACTAGTGAGTTGACGGGGTGCCCAACCTTCTTTCCCGTAAAATAGCAAGAAACTTATCCAACATTCATCCATATTGATCAATAGTAATTACCATACACCAAGAAGGTAGTGTTGTCATATTCATTCCATGTTCGCAATAGTAGAAAACTCATTCAGATATTCTTTATAAAAAGCTATCACACCACCAATAACACGAGAGTCTGAATAACATGATAATCCAAAGGATATGATAACCCAAATAATATGGTAACTTGGATAATCCGAGGATTTTCAACCAAAAAGATAATCCGATATCCAATAATATCCATTAAAGCCAATAAGAGAAACCATATAAAGAGAATCCAATAACTAATACCATATAACTTTTGCTTGACGATGAAAAGAGAGAGAACAGCTCCATAATAGTTCCTTTTTGCTTTTTACGAAATCTTTTACCACATGAACCTGCACAAGTGAAAATAGAAAAGAGAAACACAGAACAGGGTACATGCAATCTTGAAAACGACTTAGCAAATAACAAAGAATCACAACAATTCAAGAAATTTTCAATTTTGGTCAAACAAGACAAGAAGATGATTCAGGCACAGAATCACAACAGATAGCATGAAAAACACACAACCAAACAAAAACACACACGGTCATGACCGGACCAAACAAATAACACAGAGAAATAAACACATTAATCAAATTGCACCAAATTTATCATTCAAGCAAACATATTTTAACACAGGAAACACCAACAAAAAAAAGCACAATCAAAGAATTATCATATCAAAAGCATCCAACACAATGTAGATAGGACATTTAGTGAACACACAGAAACAACCAATAACAAAACATAAAGAATAACCCAAGCAAATTAAACGAACACTTAAAAAAAATGAACAAGTAAAGAGAAAGAACCTGAAAGATTAAAAGTACCTGATGATTTAATGAATCCAGAGATACATGTATATATATATATTAGAAAGGATAATTCATGTTCAAAAAGATATACGCGCAATAATATCAAAACAAACATCATTTTTAGGGAATTCAAGATAAAGAGAAGGTGGATAGATAAGAAACAAATAAAACCTGAACACTTGGCTTTTAAAACGTGAATTCAAGATAGCTTTTGTGACTGCTTAGCCTTAAAACTTAATCTGCACACGAGAAAAAAATATTAGTAACACTAAGTAATACTTATTTGTGAATTAGTGTACCTGAAATTTTATTAACATGGGCAAAAAGAAATTTAATTAGCTGGATTGCTGACGCCTTAATTTTTTATGCCACAACTGAGACTCATTTATGCTGGACCTGCAACAGAGGATATCATTTGTTAGAATATAGCAGCTGTCTGTTGATCGCTTACCTTCCATAACACATTGTTTTTCATTATCCATAACACTGCAGTTGTCTTTGGTGAAGCTAACATTCCAGTTTTGGTCGCAAAGTTGGCTAATGCTTATGAGGTTGGCATGGAGTCCGTTTACCAGTAGCACCTTTTTCAACTTCGGTAGACCTGCAACATTTAGAGTACCTACTCCGGTTACTTGTCCTTTGACTCCATCACCAAAAGTTACTTCACCGTTGCTTGTGTTTATGTCACTTAGAGATTTTGCGTTTCCAGTCATGTGACGTGAGCAACCGCTGTCGAAGTACCATTTTTCATCCCTACCTGCATTTTTAGTGTGAAAGGATACAAAACTGATATAATCGGATTTCTTTACCCATACTTGTTTGATAAATGGAGTAATGTACTTATGGCTATGTTTTTCGGCCCTTTGTTCTTTGTAGAAGTAATAACACTCAGGTCTGATGTGTCCACGTAACCTGCAATAGTGACACACAGGGTTATAAACCTTATATTGAAACTTTTGACGTATTGTACCTCGTGGTTGTTTTGCTGAGCCTGAAATAGGAACTGATTCACGATAGTCTTTAGCTTTGCTTGACTCAGGAGCAATTTCTGAATGTGATGCCTTGACAAATGTAGTTTTGTCTTTGCTGGTTTCTCCAGTGAATCCAATACCAAATCTTGCAGAGGATTGCCGCCCTGAATCAAGGATTTCTTCAAGAGTTGATGTGGTATCCATCATTTGGATTCTCTTTATATATGTGTTTAGTTCCAGCGTCAGTCTCTTGATTTCCTGTTGCAGTTTTTCTTCTCGGTCAGTGTAGTCTTTAATTAAGGCATCCCTGTCTGCAACTTGACCTTTGAACACATTTACAGCATTTTTCAAAACTCTAACTTCACTAGACACTACACGATATGTTTTAAGTAATGCTTCCCATTTTGGATACAGTTTATTAAACTCTACTTCATAAGATATATCTGGTATGTCAAGATCTTCTGCCGAGTTGTAATCACCACCTTCTGTATCAGATGCATCTACAGGTTCAGAGCATATCGTACTCTTGGCTGCAAAGGCTACAAGATTGCCAAACATTTCTTCTGCGTCAGATTCAGCATTTTCTGATTCAGGTTCATCATCACTCCAAGTTGTGGCTGTCATGGACTTCTTTCGCCTAAGATAAGTTGGACATTCAGCTTGAACATGACCAAAGCCCTCACACTCGTAACATTTTATTCCTTTGTTGTTTGATTTTTCCCTGGAGCGGGCTGGACGTGAGGCAGTAGGTTTTGACTTTGACATGCTAGTTTTTGTATCAGTTTTCGACATGTTTGAGCTTGCTCCTTTTTGAAATTTTTTGTTTTGTGAATTCTTCTGAGATATCTGTTTCAAAAAATTAGAAAATTGTTTAGTTAAAAATGTAACTGGATCATCACCTGATTCGTCTGGGTTAGGGGTATCATCATGTTCTTCAACGACAAATGCAACTGTCTTTTGTTTTTTGGTGTGATCAGTAAGAATTTCCATTTCGTAGGTTCGAAGATTGCCCATTAGTTGAGCCACTGATTTGTTCTCCCAGCCATCATGTTCTTGAATAGCGGTTACCTTCATCCTGAATCTCGGAGGTAAAGATCTTAGGATTTTTTTGACAAGTTTTTGTTGGGAGAAAGGTTTTCCAAGAATTGTTGCTCGATTAGCTAACTCTTGTATGCGTTCGTGAAAACTCGCAATATCTTCGTCATCGTTCATACGTAGTTCTTCAAATTCAGTCTTTACCAGCTGAAGCTTTGATTGTTTGACTGAACTCGTACCTTCATAGGTGGTTTCGAGTATTTCCCACGCAGTTTTTGCACAATCAATACCTGTAACCAACGAAAATTGATTTTCATGCATTAAGGAATAGATTGTGTCAAGAGCCTTATCGTTATATCCAGCAGTGATAATTTCAGCTTGAGTTCTCTCGGTTTCAGGTTTTATCACTGGTGGATCACCGTCTTTTTCTCCAGGTTTTGTAGGTGGTGTCCAACCAGTCAGTATTGCCCGCCAAATCTGATCTCCTTGAGCTTTAAGATGAGTTCTTGTTCGAGCCTTCCAGTATGCGTAGTTGTCACCTGTAAGCTGGGGAAGTGGCCTGAACCTTTCCATTCTGAAACACTTAGCAACAAGTGAGATTGAACAAAGTAATAACAAGAAGAACAGTATTAAAAACCGCAGAACACTAAAAAATAAGGCACACGTAAAAGCCAGATCGAAAGACTAGTAACTTAAGCCTCCAGGCTCTGATACCAATTGAAATTATGCCGTGAACCTTAAATTAGCTGAACCTGAACATCTACTTGATTTTAAAACTTATATTAGATTTTGATCGATTAATTTTTGTTATTTAATGATAGTAAATAACAAAAAATAAAAGCAGTAATTAAATCAAGTACACATAGATTTGTTACGCAGTTCGGAGCGCTTCTCCTACGTCTGCGGGGCAACCCACGTCAGCCCAATCCACTATTGATGTTCACCAAGGAGTTTTACAATAGAACAGTACATTAGACTCTCACAGTCTTAACTACCATACTACAAACAACCTTCCTAACATCCAACCTGGACCGTGACGTGCATGCCTTGATAACCTTCGAACAATACTTCAACTGAATCAGGCGCAGACCGTAGCTCAGCAGACTTCGACTGACTCAGGCGCAGACCGTAGCTCAGCAGAATAATATATTTAATTCACTTTGTTAGCAGTATAATATTCACTTCTCAAAATAATATTAAATCTCAAATTGGCAACTTTCCACAATGAGTAACCTTTCCTTTTATAGTGTTAATCCCTTGATCAAACATCCACGTGAATAGCTTCATTCTTTGCTTGATTCATTTTCAGCCACTCATTTAATTTAGATTCCCATGCTTGAACCATTCATAGCTGACTTCCTCTTCATTGATTGTGAACCACTAAAAAAGTCTCTTATGACAAATAACCATGGTCCAAGAGTTTTTTGTTTAAACCTAAGACTATTACTTATATAAAAATAAATTAGCCAATCATAGGTTTAATGTGTACAAAACTATGTACACTTACAGGGTGAAAACGAACGGGTGCATATAGGTCTGATTGTGCATAGCGTGTGCATTTTAGTGTTCTCGTGTGTGCATAGCGTGTATGACGAACTAGAAGTTATGTGATGTGCATAGCGTGTGCGTGTTCAGGTGGGTGCATATAGGTCTGATTGTGAAAACTATAGGCTGGGGGGAGGATGCATTGGCGACCATGAGTATGTGCAAATCGTCCACGAATGGTGAAATTATTGTTTATACGTTAATTTTTTAAAAAATATTCGGGAGTTTGGTTGGCCTGCATAATTGAAATGAGAAGTGTGTGTGTAAGATAGCGATTGTTGACAGTGTGGAACGACATGAATGGTGATTACAACTTAGTATGATGATCGTTACGGTGGAGGGTGCGTAGGTGAATAGAAGCATGTGCATAGCAATTACATGTAACTTAGGATATTGGGGTTGTTTTTTTGGTAGTTTGTTTTGTTGGACGGCCTAAATATATTGGGATGTGTATGCGTGAGATTCGAAATTTATGAAGTGTGAAAAGGCATGATTTTGTTGATCACTACATATTATGTGAGTTTTGATGGAGGGTGCGTATAAGAATATGAGTACGTGCATAACGTGTGGCTACGTTGAAAATTTTGTGGGTGTTTTTTTAGAAAACAAAATTTGGTTGTTAAAAACTTAAAACATTGTAATTATGCTAGCTGCGAAGTTGTATGCAGGTGAATGCATTACACGGTAAAGAAGAGATGTTATTAAATATTAAAATGATGCATATGAAGCCTCACGCACTGCTATGTGCGTAGCAGGGCACCAGTCGGTGCATACCGATGTGGCTTAAAAAAGACATGTGTCGCGCGTGTGCATTAGTGAATAGAAGTTAGTGCATGGATCTGTTATATGTGGGTTTTAATTTTTAAAATGTTTGCACGACCGTGGCATTTGTGTTGCTTTAGAATTATGTTGTGTGCATAATTGTATATAGGTAAATGCATTACAGTGAAAAGAAGAGCCATTATTAAATAATAATATGGTACGTATGCATCTCTGTGCACCTACTATGTGCGCAGTAGGACATCAGTCTGTGCATATCGCGGAGGATTATGCATGCATGTATCGGTGTGAGCATAAGAGGATCAAAGTCAGTGCATAACGCTGTTACAGTGTGGGCGTTATTCTCCTGATTTGGAATTTTTCCCCCCAAGTAGCCATGTTTGCACGAACTTTTAAAAAAACGAAGAGGACAAAAAAAAAACAAAAAAAAAACAAAAAAAAAACAAAAAAAAAAAAACAACCACACACTGTAAGTGAAATATGGTAGACATCTGTAACACGCAATGTTGACGTGAAAAAACGTAAACCCCAAACCCAAACACAGGAAAAAACACCCACGATGCACAAGCCCAAACCCCAAACCCAAACACCAGAAAATATCAACCCCATGAGCAATTACCAAAGCAAAATACACAAACCCCAAAACGATGACACCTACTTCCGAAATGTCACCCTAAAGGGGAAAAAAATAAAGAAGCACACACAAAATTGAATAGATTGTCTGTAACAATCATAGACAATAATTAAAAAAACACATTCTAAAACTAAACAACCAACATAAGAAAATAAAAAATAAACCTGCAATGCCAAGTCCATATTAACGTTACACGCACACAGTGAGGCACCACTACGCACAGACCAGGCAACCAAACATTCTAAGCCCCAGAACTTGCTAACATAACATCATATTGTGCACACACTAAAACAAGAACGCACCAACCATGCAATTTTAAAATAGTAAACCTATAATGCCAATTCCAGATTAACGCAACATGCACACAGTGAGGCACCACTACGCACCGACCAAGCAACCAAACATTCTAAGCCCCCAAAACCTGCTATCATAAACGCCATATAACTTTAATTTAACTTCACCTATGCAATGTAAATAACATGACTGGCTCAAGCCAGTCCCACATTAACCGAACCAGAAGTCTCAACTCTTTCCCACTCTTAATACAAACATGCATATATAATTAGTCATTTAAGACCAGTAATGCCAATTAACAATAACAAATCAACACTAACATGCAGCCAGTGACAACCTACTACGCATAAACCAATATACCTACCCACTGAACACCCAAAACACAAGGAGCTGTGCCAAATGTTGTAGGTAATAATGAATATGCCCGTGGAAGCCATCATATTTATGCAGTTTTAGTTAGTCTATGTTCATCTATTTTTGGTGGAGTTAGCTACTGTGTTACAAAGGCAAGAGCCAAGACAACTGATCAACCAGTGCTCACATTTTTGCATTTTGGTCTATTTGCAAGTCCTGCTGCTGGAATATGTACCTTTGCTTTCCAGAACTTTGTACTTCCAGTTTTTATTCTCTGATTCTTATGATTGTCCTTGGGGTGATGGCTTTCTTCGCAGAGATGACTCTAGCAAGAGGGCTTCAGCTTGAGAAAACAAGCAGAGTTGCCAATGTCCTATATCTTGAGGCAGCCCTATCTCAGTTGTTGAGAATGGGTACTTCAAGAATCGCATCCTTTAGTAGGTTAGTGGGATGTTCACTAATTTTAATTTCAGCAAGTTGTACAATGTATTTTGGACATGAAAGAGATTGAAGGATAGCAGACAAGCTCACCTTTGGTGCTGCTAATCCTTGGGTTGATTCCTGAAGTGCGATACAAAACTTACGCGATGCTGGTTTTGGTAGCATTAATTTGATGAATCTGCTTCTGTAATGTATATTCTGTCCAATTTTAGAGTTGTTAAGTGTAAAAAAAAAAAAAAAAAAAAAAAAAAAAAAAAAAAAAAAAAAAAAAAAAAAAACTCATCTAGGTGCATATAAGGCAATCAGCGTGTTTATTATAATTTTTTTGTTAGTATTTTCTTAGGGTATCGTGTTTAATTATGTTTTTTATTTCATTTTTTTTTATTTTCATTGCTTAGTTTTTGGATGCCATTTTTTTCTAGAGTTGTAAGTGTTTTTAATGTGAAATTAAGGAACATTGTTTTGTTTTCATCCATATGGTTAGGTATGCATGTGTGTTGTGAATGTGCATGTGATTAATGTTCAGGGTGGTTTTGTGTTTCATCCATATGGTTAGGTAAAGTGTTGTTGGTATTTGCTACTGCTGGTTTTGTTGTCGGTTAAGCATTTAGGTTGGTGCGCCACTGGTATTGGGTCGGTGCGTGTTTTTTGTTTTTTTGTTTTTTTTTTTTTGGATTTTTTTTGGGGTTGCGTAGTTAGGTATGGTGGTTTATGCGTAGTAGTATGTTACCTTGTGCAAGTTAGGGTGAAATTTAGTTGCTAATTTGGACTAGTTTTTTTTTTTTTTTTTTTTTTTTTTTTTTTTTTTTTTTTTTTTACATTTAGGTTGGTAAGCTACTTGTATTGGGTCGGTGCGTGTTTATTAATTTACTTATTATTTGTTGGGAGTTCGGGGGATACCGCGGCTACGGGTAGTGGTTTGTGCGTATTAGTTTGTTACCCTGTGCAAGTTAGGGGTAAAGTGTTTGTTGGAAATTGCCACTACTTGTTTTGTTGTTGTTTTTGCTTTTAGGTTGGTGCGCCATTGGTATTGTGTTGGTGCATGTTTATTGTTTTTTTAGGGGTTTTTCGGGGGTCACTTAGTTAGGTGTGGTGGTTTGTGCGTAGTAGTATGTTACCGTGTGCAATTTAGGGTTTAGTTTAGTTGCTAATTGGCACTACCGGTTTTTTTTTTTTTTTTTTTTTTTACATTTAGGTTGGTGCGCTACAGTTGTTGGGTCGGTGCTTGGGGGGGAGGGGGGGTACCGTGGCTACGGGTGTTGGTTTGTGCATATTAGTTTGTTGTCGTGTGCGAGTTACCGGTTTTTGGATTGAATTCTTTATTTTGGTTCCTTAGTTTTATAATGCCTTTATTTTATTTTTTTTTTTTAAAGAGAGATATATCGACAGTAGGGGGATGCGGTTTTGGGTGATGTTCCGGTTGAGCCGGTAGGTGCTGTTGCGGGTGAGCCGGTAGTTGTTGTAGCGGTTGAGCCGGTAGGTGCTGGCAATGTGGTTGCACCTTTGCCACAGGATGATGATGCCGAAGTTCCGGATCAGCCCGCACAACCATCGCCGGATTCGGATGGCTCAGATGTTGAGCCCGATGAGGTTGATGAGGCTTTATTTTCCCCTCTGAAGATGCGCGCTGCTCCGAAGCACCTGGTTCCAGTAGGTGACACATACATTTCACATTCTTGTTCAGCAACGTCATCAGTAATGGGTGGTGCATCTGCAATACAACAACATTTTCGTAACTTTTTAATTTGTTCACAATATTAACGACGTTGGTCAATAATAGCATTCATATCTATGCAATCACAAAACAACTACTCGAACATTCGTGAAGTAAACTACAGGAAAAGAATATCGCCTCTGTAGTCACACTCTATGCACGCACTTATCGTTGTCTACGCACTCTCCACCAAACTAACATCATTGCATGTTGTTATAAAAATTCATGTCATTTCTATACTACAAACATTTGTATCATACGCACATACATCCCATTACGTTAGGTCGTCCCTAAAAACTATAACACAGATAACAATAGGCACATAAATTAAAAAAAACAAATAAAAAACACAAACAAAACCAATTACTGCACCGTCTATATACTACTATGCACAGACTAATGTAGGTCTACGCACCCAATTAATAACCTACCATCATTACAAGTTGGAATCAAAATTCATGTCGTTCCACACTTTCTCAAAACAGTCCCGCATGCACACACGTCTCGCTACATTTAACTCTTTCAACCTAACAAATATAAATTTTAATACAAAAAATGTAGCCCTCGTCATACGCATACGCTATGCACAGACTACTGTTCGTCAATGCACCTGCCTGCTGAACTTCCGTTTCCTCTAGTCCTTATAATAAACGCGGGTGTTTGCACAAGCTACTACGCAACCACGCTCATACCTATACGCTGTTAACATCGGCACACAAACAAACCTCACTTATAGTTCGTCCGCCCCAATAACACAAAACTTAGAAACAAATTTCCACGACATACGCATATGCCTAGACACTACTATGCACCTACCTGTGTTGTTACAAGTCATTCGTGAAGTGTGGTCCTTGTTTCGCCGTCTTCTCCCGCCCACTCGTCTGCACTCCTCTTTTTCACGCGTTTTTTATTTCACCGGCTGACTGCATAATACCTTTATCAATCAATTACCATTTATAATATCCCTAATTTAATGCTTAAGATTCCATTACTATCATATCCATAATTAAACACATCAATACAATAACAATTTAATCCTTTTGGTTTCTATATGTCCTTAAATAATTTCAAAATCTCTTATAATCTTAACCGTTTATGAGAAATTAATCAATGGATATCATGAGAGCTCATGGACTCATGTATAATAGGGGGTGCACCGGATTCGAAGCCTATATATATATATATATATATATATATATATATATATATATATATATATATATATATATATGGTATTAATAATTAACTAAATAATATGTAATTAATTGTTGGGTAATCCCTCCTTCATTCCCCAGTCGTTATATTATAGACCGCGGTCCCTAGTCGTTATATTATAGACCGCGGTGTATGTGTAACATGGTCAAAAACGGCGCCGTTTCTTTAAGTAAAGAAACAGCCCGCCGTTAGAGTTAATGGAGTCCGCTTGTTTGGTGTATTAACACCAACTGACACTGCAGTGATCTAAACCGACACTGCAGTTATATCAAAATGATACTGTAGTTATAGTGAAATGAAACTGCAGTGTATATAAAATGAAACTGAATAACATTTCACATATTTGAGTGTATATTATACAATGAAGCTATAATTATATCAAAATGATCATGTAGTTGTGTTGTAATGAAACTATAGTGTATATAAAATAAAATTAAATAACATTTTCACATATTTGAGTCTATAAATATAGAATGAAACTATAGTTATATCGAAATTATACTGTAGTTGTGTTGAACTGAAACTGCAGTGTATACAAAATGACACTGAATAACAAGAGTTACTTTTTGCAAAAGGGTGCGAAACGGCGGAAACAAACACTGTTTATTTTCATTTTTAAAAAAAAAAAAAAAAAGACGCGCGGTGCATAATCGATTATGCACCGCGGTGCATGATATAATTTGCCTTCATTCCCCCTCCCACGCCACCCAAAAATAAAAAATAAAAAGCATTGACTATGTATACAAATAGCATGCAAATTAGGCCAATTAGAAAAGAAAATGACAATTAATACTTGGTTAAAAATGGCACGGAATATATAAATTATGAATACATATATATATATATATATATATATATATATATATATATATATATATATATATATATATATAGACAATTATATTAATAATTATAATATGAATTAATTGATATGTATTAAAATAATATTTGATTGGGAATAAAAATGACATGAAAATTATGACAATTAAAAACAAAATGATTATTAATACTTTATTTTTAAAAATTAAAAATATCCCAAATTGACTTAGTACTTGAAAATAATATTAATATCGATTATATATTTTATAAAATGCAAAATAACTTTATATATATATATATATATATATATATATATATATATATATATATATATATATATATATATTTACAAATAGAAAATTGAATAGAATCGTTTAGTAGCACATCTTTATCCAAAATTATGGGACCTCATTACAATACGTATATATAAAGATGTGTAAAGTGTAATTATGTATAAAATGTATAAGGAAGATTTTGCTTAAAGATGTAAAACAAATTACACGAAAAAGAAAATGAATATTAATAATTCACTCAAAATTAAATATGATCCCTATATATTATTCACTGAATACTGATATTTAAAATCTCTAAAGTTTCAACACCATATGAATATATCTACACATTGACTATTAATTATTCATTTATTTGCTCGAATTCAAGTAATGATAACATCAAAAAATACAATCGATCCAACTCAATTGTTCAATTACATTATATAATATTCGTTGTAATAATTTATATAATTATATATCGATCCAAATAGTCTTAAAATATTTTAACAAATATTTAAAGATGGTTTATTTTACTAGTAATGATAACTCTTTTTTTTAAAAAACAAATACTAGTCTATACAATATATAATAAAAAAAATCGTGGAATTTTAACTTCCCGCCCAATTCCTAAAAAATATCTCTTCCCAAAAAAATATATTCATTTCTACTTTCCCATTCGTACAATAATTTTGGGTAAAAATTATATTCTAAAATTTTAAAATAGTGTAATACAATTCCCTTTGTACATCTATCTATACTATATATAATAACAAAATCCAGGAATTTTAACTTTCCACCAAATTCCTAAAAAATCTCTCTTCCCAATAAAATATATTGATTTCTATTTTCTCATTCGTACAATAATTCTGGGTAAAAATTCCATTCTAAAGTTTTAAAATAGTGTAATACAATTTCCTTTGTACATCTATCTATACTATATATAATAACCAAATCCTGGAATTTTAACTTCCCGCTCAATTCCTAAAAAATCTCTCTTCCCAATAAAATATATTGATTTCTACTTTCCCATTCGTACGGTACAATAATTCTGGTAAAAATTCAATTCTAAAATTTTAAAATAGTGTAATACAATTCCCTTTGTACATCTATCTATCTATACTATATATATAATAACAAAATCCTGGAATTTTAACCTCCCGCTCAATTCCTAAAAAACCTCTCTTCCCAATAAAATATATTGATTTCTACTTTCCCAATCGTACAATAATTCTGGGTAAAAATCTATTACAAAATTTTAAAATAGTGTAGTACAATTCCCTTTGTACATCTATCTATCTATACTATATATAATAACAAAATCCTGGAATTTTAACTTCTCGCTCAATTCCTAAAAAATCTCTTTTCCCAATAAAATATATTGATTTCTACTTTCCCATTCGTACGGTACAATAATTCTGGGTAAAAATTCTATTCTAAGATTTTAAAATAGTGTAATACAATTCCCTTTGTACATCTATCTATCTATACTATATATATAATAACAAAATCCTGGAATTTTAACCTCCCGCTCAATTCCTAAAAAATCTCTCCTCCCAATAAAATATATTGATTTATACTTTTCCATTCGTACGGTACAATAATTCTAGGTAAAAATTCTATTCTAAAGTTTTAAAATAGTGTAATACAATTCCCTTTGTACATCTATCTATACTATATATAATAACAAAATCCTGGAAATTTAACTTTCCCCTCAATTCCAAAAAAATATCTCTTCCCAATAAAATATATTGATTTCTACTTTACCATTCGTACAATAATTCTGGGGAAAAATTCTATTCTAAAGTTTTAAAATAGTGTAATACAATTTCCTTTGTACATCTATCTATACTATATATAATAACAAAATCCTGGAATTTTAACTTCCCGCTCAATTCCTAAAAAATCTCTCTTCCCAATAAAATATATTGATTTCTACTTTCCCATTCGTACGGTACAATAATTCTGGTAAAAATTCAATTCTAAAATTTTAAAATAGTGTAATTCAATTCCCTTTGTACATCTAACTATACTTGTATACTATATATAATAACAAAATCCTGGAATTTTAACTTCCCGCTCAATTCCTAAAAAACCTCTCTTCCCAATAAAATATATTGATTTCTACTTTCCCATTCGTACAATAATTCTGGGTAAAAATTCTATTCTAAAATTTTAAAATAGTGTAATACAATTCCCTTTGTACATCTATCTATCTATACTATATATAATAACAAAAACCTGGAATTTTAACTTCTCGCTCAATTCCTAAAAAATCTCTTTTCCCAATAAAATATATTGATTTCTACTTTCCCATTCGTACGGTACAATAATTCTGGGTAAAAATTCTATTCTAAGATTTTAAAATAGTGTAATACAATTCCCTTTGTACATCTATCTATCTATACTATATATATAATAACAAAATCCTGGAATTTTAACCTCCCTCTCAATTCCTAAAAAATCTCTCCTCCCAATAAAATATATTGATTTATACTTTTCCATTCGTACAATCATTCTGGGTAAAAATTCTATTCTAAAATTTTAAAATAGTGTAATACAATTCCCTTTGTACATCTATCTACACTATATATAATAACAAAATCCTGGTATTTTAACTTCCCGCTCAATTCCTAAAAAATCTCCCTTCCCAATAAAATATATTGATTTCTACTTTCCCATTCGTACAATAATTCTGGGTAAAAATTCTATTCTAAAATTTTAAAATAGTGTAATACAATTCCCTTTGTACATCTGTCTATCTATCTATACTATATATAATAACAAAATCCTGGAATTTTAACTTCACGCTCAATTCCTAAAAAATCTCTCTTCCCAATAAAATATATTGATTTCTACTTTCCCATTCGTATAATAATTCTGGGAAAAAATTCTATTCTAAAATTTTAAAATAGTGTAATACAATCCCCTTTGTACATCTATCTATATCTATCTATACTATATATAATAACAAAATCCAGGAATTTTAACTTCCCGCTCAATTCCTAAAAAATCTCTCTTCCCAATAAAATATATTGATTTCTACTTTCCCATTGGTACGGTACAATAATTCTGGGTAAAAATTCTATTCTAAAATTTTAAAATAGTGTATTACAATTCTCTTTGTACATCTATCTATCTATTCTATAATATATATAATAACAAAATCCTGGAATTTTAATTTCCCGCTCAATTCCTAAAAAATCTCTCTTCCCAATAAAATATATTGATTTCTACTTTCCCATTCGTACAATAATTCTGGGTAAAAATTCTATTCTAAAATTTTAAAATAGTGTAATACAATTCCCTTTGATATGAACCTAATCCAATATTCAAATAAGATGGAGTATTGCCCCAAGATTGCTCTCAATGTAAAGATAGAGATGGATCGAAATACCTTAAACTTCACGAGAAACCCTTTGTCTCGAATCCTCAAAGACTTGGAAGAATCCCATTGTAAATTAAAGTACCTCGATGATACAATCTTCAATCAACAAGAGTCGGATCTAGTTTTAAGAAAAAACAAAATCAGAGACAAGAGTTTCTAAAGATGGTTTGTTTTACTAGTAATGATAACTTTTTTGTTTCTATTTACCAAATTTGGGTTTTAACTCCAATTACGTCTTCTTTTACCAAAATATTTATTTAGTGGCGATGATGAGGATTGTATTGATTAACTGAAACGAATAATAGTCTATACAATACTAATATAGAAGAGATAGAAGACAAGTATAAAGAGTTCTACTAGACTACTAATACTAGAGTCCTAACACTCTCCCTCAAGCTCAAGGTGGAGCATTCGAAATATTGAGCTTGTCCCAAAGCAATGAAAACCGAGCATATGCAAGTGGCTTGGTGAAAATATCAGCTAGCTGGTCCTTCGTGGAAATAAAATGAACCTGCAACTCCTTCTTGGCAACCTTGTCTCGAACAAAGTGATAATCAATTTCAACATGCTTTGTTCGTGCATGAAAAACCGGATTAACACAGAGGTATGTTGCCCCCAGATTATCACACCACAGCCCCGGCGCAGAGTCTGGAGGAAAGCCAATTTCGCGCAGCAAAGAAACCAACCACGTGACCTCCGCTGCCACATCAGCCAGCGCCTTATATTCGGCCTCAGTAGAGGACCACGCCACTGTCCGCTGCTTCCGACAAGACCAAGCAACTAAATTGGACCCCAAGAAGACTGCAAACCCACTTGTAGACTTTCGGTCATCCGGATTACCTGCCCAATCCGAATCTGAGAACGCATGTAACGCAAGAGACTCCGACTTGCGAATACATAGACCCATACCAAGAGTGCCTTTCACGTACCGCAGAACACGTTTCATAATAGCCCAGTCAGCAGTAGTGGGCGACTGCATGCGTTGACAAAGCCTGTTAACTGCATATGACAAATCTGGCCTAGTCACCGTCAGGTACTGAAGTGCACCCGCAATGCTACAGTAGTGGGTAGGATCCGCAAACGGAGTAGAATCATCAACATCAGACCGAGCCACCGAAATAGGCGTAGAAACCGGTTTACAGTCAACCATTCCTACACGTCTAAGAATATCCTGTATATAACGCCGTTGAGACATAAGAATACCATCAGATAGTGGCAGCGTCTCAATACCAAGAAAGAAAGACGGGGGTCCCATGTCCCGAATCTTGAATGTACGCGCAAGCTGAGCCACAAGCCCATCAACACGGCTCGAGTCCGATCCCATGACTAAAATGTCATCCACATACACGAGAAAATAAAGCTGCACACCACTGACAGAATATATAAACAACGAAACGTCAGTCTTGGACGGAACAAGGCCAACAGAAGTAAGAAAGTCATGCAACCGGGTAAACCAGGTACGAGGGGCCTGCTTCAGTCCATACAAGGAACGCTGTAGATGGAAAACATAATCAGGGACAGACTTATCCTCATAACCAGGCGGCTGACGCATATACACTGTCTCCGCCAGGTTACCGTTCAGAAAAGCGTTGTGGACATCCAGCTGACGAATGGACCAACCACGGGAGTGAGCAAGAGACAAAAGAAGATGGACCGTGGTTGGCTTAACCACCGGACTGAAAGTCTCAAAGAAATCCTGACCAGCGACCTGGTTAAAACCTTTGGCCACCAGACAAGCCTTATGTCGCTCAATAGATCCATCAGCATTCCGTTTCACCCGAAACACCCACTTGCAACCCACAACATTCATACCTGGAGTGTACGGGACCAGACTCCAAGTCTGGTTTTGCAGTAGAGCATTAAACTCAGCATCCATGGCCTCACGCCATTCCGGATGCGCCACAGCCTGAGAGTAACATGTCGGCTCGGGAGTTGTAGTAGCAGAAACGAGAGCCATATGCTGCTGCGGGCCCCGACTCCTCGTTGCCATAACATGAGAGGGCGGACCTGCCACCTTGTTCTTACTACCACGAAGTCGGCCACGAGACGCCTTAGGGACGGCCGAAACAGTCCGGTCAGTGGAGACAGAGTCAACCGGACCAGAGGGCATACCCGGAACCGGCGTATCATCTACAGGATCATCAACAGAAGAAGAGACAGGCACGTTGGGGCCAACACCCCACGGCACCACTGGAGGCCGAGACACCACCTGCGAAGAAACAGAACCAGCAAAAGGAAAAATGGACTCATCGAATCGCACATGGCGACAGATAAAGACCTTATTAGTGACAGGATTCAGACAATGATAGCCACGAAAAGAGTCAGGATATCCTAAAAACACACAAGGAGAAGAACGGTACTCCAATTTATTACGGTTATAGGGACGTAATAAAGGAAAACACAAACACCCAAAGACACGCAAAAAGGAATAGGACGGAGGAGACCGGTGCAAACGAGAGTGAGGAGACTCATTGTTTAAGACACTGGTGGGCATTTTATTAATCAAGTATACAGCAGTCTCAAACGCATAGTCCCAGTAACGAGATGGAATAGACGCCTGAGCCATCAGGGCCAAACCAGTCTCAACTATGTGCCGATTACGGAGTTCTACCCGCCCATTCTGTTCATGTGTGTATGCACAGGACTGCCTGTGACGAATGCCAAGAGACTCAAAGGTAGAGTGAAGTTTTTTGTACTCTCCCCCTAAATCAGACTGAATAGAAAGTATTTTTTTAGAAAACGAGCGCTCAACAAGTGACCGAAACCGTTCAAATATGGAATATATATCAGTTTTTAAGCGCATCGGATAAAACCAAATAAAACGGGTAAAGTCATCCACAAACAGAACAAAGTAACAAAAACCATTCACAGAGTGCACAGGTGCAGGGCCCCAAATATCAGTATAAACCAATTCTAATACACGAGTAGTTTTAGTTTCAACACGAGGCAAAGGAAAACGGGATGACTTCCCTAACTGACACGAAGAACATAAACGAGATAAATCACTATAATTAAAACTGCTAACACCAGAAGACTGCAAAATCTGACGAAGAACCCGAGTATGAGGGTGACCAAGCCGCTTGTGCCACGTAGAAGACGAAGCACGCGCAGCAACATAAGCAACAGAACGAGCAGAAGACGCAGGCCAGGAGTATAAGCTACCAGAAGTTCTCCCCTTAAAAACCACCTCCCTGGTTAAGAGATCCTTCACAAGAAAACAGTCAGGATGAAACTCAAAAAAGACACGATTTTCTTTAGCAAAGCGCTGAACAGAGATCAAAGAGGAAGACAAACCAGTAACATGCAATACATCATCTAAACCAAACACCCTAGAAGATGAGGCTATCGAAGTAGACCCAACACTAAAAATAGGCATACCTTCACCATTGCCGACTCGAAGAGTGTCCGAACCGTCATAACCTGCCGAGGACATCAACTGAGAGGAATCGGGGGTGGCATGATTAGTAGCCCCCGTATCAGGAAACCACTGGTGAGAGTCAACAGAACCATCCTCACTACCTGGAAAAACCACATTAGCCTGAGGACCGGATGACTCAGAATAACGGCGCCCACAATTCACCGCCGAGTGCCCAATCTTGTCACAAATCTGACAACGCACATCCGAGCGACCACGGCCACGGCCCCGGCCGCCGCGACCACGGCCGCCACTGCCCGAACCACTGCCGCCGGAACCCCCACTGCCCGAGCCACCTCGGGAGAACCGGCCTCCGCCACGACCGCCTCGGCCACCACGGTGAACGGTCAAGGCAGCCGGCGCACCAACCGAACCATCACCTGCGCAGATATATTCTTGAGAAATTAAAAAATCGAAAAGATCCGAGAGAGTTACCTGGTCACCACGAGTCAACGGAGCAACAAGCGGGCGAAGATCCGATTGCAGTCCACGAAAGACATAAATATTCTGCTCATCAAGAGGAACCGGACGCCCAGCAAGGGCCAAATCTTCCACCAAAATCCGCGCCCGATTCAAATAATCAGAAACCGATGAGGCTCCCTGCGACAAACGTTGCAGCTCACTGAGCAGACGAACCGCGCGAGACCGCGTTGCCGAGCCGAGCTATTGCTCAATCGCCAACCACAACTTATGCGATGTCGGCCGGCCCACCGCCAACGGGAGCATCTCGTCCGACAGGGACGAGATCAAGAGAGACAGGACAGCCTTGTCCTGCTGGCGCCACTACACCACCGGCGACACTACTGCCGAGGCAGCACCGCCACTATTCGTCGTCGATGACTCCGGCGAGGCGGCCACCGGACATTCCACCGAGCCATCAACAAATCCCAACACCCCCTGACCTTCGAGGAACGGGAGCATCTGGGTACGCCAGAACAGATAATTGTGAGCGGTGAGCTTGATCGACACAAAGTGATGAGCACTGGACAAGCTCGGAGACGGATAAATGGGGGTGGAGGCAACCTCAGAGACGGTCCGTTCAGAAGAATCACGAACAGATCCATCGTCATTCCTACCCAAAGCTGCCATGGAAAGAATCCTGGATGTGATACCAGATGAGGATTGTATTGATTAACCGAAACGAATAATAGTATGTACAATACTAATATAGAAGAGATAGAAGACAAGTATAAAGAGTTCTACTAGACTACTAATACTAGAGTCCTAACAGCGATTATGCTAAACACCCGCTACCCTTATGTCGCTAAATAAATGTTTTTTTTTGTTTTTGTTTTTAATTTTTTTTTATTTTTTGGTAGTGCGTGAGCTATTCGATTAAAAGAAACTGTGTCCTTAGCAAGCAATTAGATTACAAAGAATCATCTTATCAAACTATGTTGAGCGACGATTGAGTTCAGTCCTTGCTCAATTCAAAATGTGGTGGTGTGGCTTACCAAAGAGCGGTGTAGTTAAATGGTTAATGTCCACATACTTATCACCTTGGTTTTAAGAAAAGATATGGCAACTAGATAACCAAAAGAACTCTGTAGTTAAACGTACTACTTGACTTACAAGCCGGATGCAATGTGTGACTTACTAGGAAGTAAGCATCGTGCAACGCTGACATCCAACAATTGGTATTAGAGATAAGATCACGGGTTCGAATCAATAGCGAGGCGGTAGCTGAGTCCACTCCCGGAAGGGATGGGTGTAGGTCAGGCCAGGGACAGAGGTATATGTTGATTGCGGGGGGCCTTGCCCCCCCCCCCCCCCCCCCCCCCCCAAAAAAAAAAAAAAAAAAATAGTACTAGTATATTGCTTTTTTGTTTGGCCCCCCTCACCAAAGCATCTCCCCTCCAAACAAAAGTTTAAGCTTTCAAAACCTCACCAAAATACCAAAGTATTTGCCCCTCCAAGCAAGGGAACATTACTGTGAGCATGTGTCCACCTTGTAAGGTGGGCACGGTTCTATATCCATAATTTCTATATTGTAGATTCATAATTTCTATACTGTAGATCTATAATTTCTATACTGTAGATTTATAATTTCTATACTGTAGATTCATAAAATTTATACTTTAGAGTCATAATTTAAATACAATAGATTCATAATTTCTATACAATAAATTCATAATTTCTATACTGCAGATTCATACT